>NC_047056.1:30166240-30467975 GCF_000738735.6 Corvus cornix cornix | reverse complement strand
AGATGTCCTCAGGACAAATGCTACTTGGCAGCAGTTAACATAGTTCAGGAAGGGAGGTGGACAATGCAGAAGGGCATTCGAAAAGAATATTTAAACATACAGAATTTAGAATAGTCTACAATAGTAAATAATAGAAATATTAATGTATCCATAGAAAAACAAGCAATATATACAATTTTACTGCTTTGGATTACTTAGAGAAATTGGGTTTGAATCTGTCTTTCCAATCAATGCATTTTGAGTACAGCTAACAGTAAGTTATGGAAAACTATGGATATCAAAAGCCAAAAAAAAGCAACTACATTAACAACACCTTTTGTATTAATATATAAGATTCGACTAAAAGGATCTTGTTTTGTCCTTTATTAATTCTGTGTTTGAATTTGTAAATTTGAGAATTCTCAAAATTCTCACAATTCTTCTAATTTCTCCAGTAGCTTTTAGTACTTTTGTATTTATAATCATCTGCTGTTGGGTTTACATTATCTCTGGGCAGTGGCTGCTTTTGTTTGAAAGAGGAGTTGCAAATGTCAGAAACCATACACTGGAAAAAACAGGAGCAGAAGCTGTTGTGTTATCTGTTAATTGGATATAGAATAGAAAGGTATTTCTGTTCTTCCATTTTAATGTCTTGTTTGTGCTGAGCAAAAAGTGCTCTACAGCCTTGTGGGTTATGTTAGAAGCTAGATGTGTGGCCTTTCACTGTGCACTGAAGTGTTTTATGTAGCACAGTTAAATAGCCTTGAAAAACTTACTTTTTGGCCGTGAAGATGCAAATATATCCTGAATCATGGAAAGTTATAAGCCTACCTTTGTGAATAGCCAAGATGGACTGGTGTTCTATTGTTATCTGACTTCCCTTTTCTTTCTCACACATAGAATTTTTATCAAAGCTGTGAGAAATATGCTGTTCTGTTTCAAACAGTACAAAGATGCCTGAATTAGCAGTTGTGTATACCAAAAGATGCCACGTGGTGACTTCCACATAGAACTGCACAGTCAAGCCCATAGTACTGAATTATGCATGACATTTTTAATGGTGGAACAAAAGGAGTAGCAGAAGGAAATGCTGCAAAGTACATTCTGCCTTCACTGGTTATTAGGCACTAGTGTATATGCATGCAAATCCCAAGATATTCTTTATTGAAACTCTGGTGCTGTGCTATACAAATCAAAGCTGTATGAAAGCCATACCTAATGAGGGAAGAATAAATAACAGAAAAACTCTGACACAGGGAAGTGCAGAATGCATACCAACTTACTGTACTTTAGAGAGTGAGAAATAAAGTTCTTATATTTGGCTGGATGCTGAAAGTATCAGCTAGTGTAAATATTTACTGTACAGTAATTGAAAGGATTAGTCTTATTTGTTAGTCCACGGTGATGATGCCTCTCACTGTCTATTCAGTGAAAACTGGGAGAATGTAACTAAAATTATTTACAGAAGAGCTGCTGCATTTTAAGAGGCAGCTGCATTTAAAGTCAGTTCATTGAAATTCCATACCCTGTTGATTTTATTGCTTACAGGGTATCCTGTATTGAAACCAAATATGTGGTGTGTGAAAGTAGAGACTGACTTAACAGACCTGCTCTGTAGTTTTTTGAATATCCAGAAGGTTTTAATAGAAAACTTGGTAAGGATTCTGTTTCAGTATTGATTTTCTTCCCAAACGCCCCAAACCTTAGACTAGGCATTTTTTGAGCCTTTTGTAATAGTATTACTAACATAGATCAAGATAATTTTTCTAGGCCAGAATATAAAAAAATTGAAAATACTATGTTGTAAAAAATTACTTCTGCTTACTTGACCATTGCTGGTTGTTGAGAAGAGATTGTTGCTTGCCAGTGCTGTCAGGCCTGAAGCCAACACCACCTTGGTGATACCAGGATGCTCCATCCATCCATCCATGATGCTTTATTGTTGGCTAGGACAGGACCCACCACGGGACTCCCAGTCCTCCTCACTGCAAAAGCAAGCTTGTCTCTTCTCATATATAGACTTGACCCTACAGAGAGGTCCCCACTACACCTATCCCCTTACTGTGGAGTTCAGCCATTTCTCACCAGCTCTCCCCTTACCAGCAGAATCCAACAGTGCCTCGCAGTACTGTCTGTAACATCTGCCAGCTGCTTATGCTGTTGCCTGTCACAAACAGCAGTTTCCTGTGTCATGGTCAGTAGTTTCCCATGTGCTGATGCTTTGCTTAACCTCAGGCCAGGCCCTGATGAGTGACCTCAGTGTTTGCCTGCAGGCCAAGAACTGGTTTCTTGACCATTGTAACCACCCCTTAAAAGATTACCCATTGCACAGGTATGAAATGGTGTGTATTGCTGGAGGGACTTCTTGGGAGAACAGAAAAACTCAAGAAGTTTATTGGTCCTTCTCTGGAAAATTGAGAGTGTAAAACTCTGTTCCCAAGTGGACTTCACTGAAATCAAATGCACCAAAGTAACTTCTTCACATCTTTTCCCCCGAAACTGCAGAATTTTATTTTTTTTCAGTGTTACAATGCTATAAGTTTTGCAGAGTAGACAAAGTTGCCTGAGACCCTGATACTTAATGAAAAAGAGAAATGAAGGAAAACTTCAAGAGTGAGCTTCCCAGAGAGAAGCAAAAAGAAACAGGTTACTAACAGGCCAGGTTTGAAAATACTTGAAAAGGTAAAAACATTGCCACAGTCACAGTGCTGCTTTCCAGATATGCAAAGACTGGGGAAAAAAAAAAAAGGGGGGGAGGAAAGTAATTTTAGTATTTTTCAGTGCATGAAGACTTAATGTTAAAGGTTATTCTGTTATACTAAGCTCTGTTGTATTGCCAGCAAGTATTACTGTATCACAGGCAGTTCACTGCAAACTTAATTATTGGTATTTTGATAGCCAAACTCTAGTAGGTCTAACTCAATTTCAGGCTCTCTAGCATCTTCCCATTTATAATAGCCAATTTTCAAAGCTATGATGTGTTATTACCATTGGTAATGCTACTGTCAATTCGTCTTGGCTTCCCTGCATGGAGTTTATTTTTATTTATTTCTTTTTACTGCAAGTCACGGTGTATACTCAATTGGTTGCTATTTTAACAAGATCTCTGGAGAACTCCTCAACGATGATGCATGTTGAGAAAAAAAGCCAGAAAGTAATTTACTACCAAGCAGATACCAAATGAGTGGGCAAGAGTCCAGAGCTGAAAAACCTTAAACATAGGAAGAGTTTGTTAGCATATGCTTGTGCCACACTTAGAACACATAATGAGAACAAGATGAGAGGCTAAGTCGTTATCTTACTGGGGTCAGTAGCAAGGTTTGATATCAGAGAAGTGATCACTTTGTCCCTTGTGTTACTTGTGGGTTACTTAGATACATTTCTAGAATTGCAATTACGATGAGTATTTTCCTAAAAATGCCTCTTGAAATATTTATACAGTATTTTTTAGAAGTATAACTTTGTCCCAACTTTTCATCTTATTTTTTTTACCTCAAGACATTCAGGTTCATCTGGGTAAGAAGTACTGAGAGTAGTAGACTGCTTCCATATGTGCTCTCCAAAGACAAGTGCTCCTCAGTGTTTTATGTTCCTAAGTATAATCTTGATGGGTTGTAAATGTTAAATATAGATGGTGTTTTGAGACATACACTCTTCTCCGTTTCCAGGTGGGCCATGCACAGGTACAGCTCATGCCTCGTTAACCACACCAACCAAAAGATCTTGTGACTCAGGTACGTGTTTTGCGGGATCAAGGAATTAGGTTTTGCATTATATTTAGCAGTTATAGTTTCAGAGTAAAGGGTAGTAACCATACCTTGCAAATGCCAAATGGAAATAAATATTGTTGCTTTGCTGACAGAAATGTACATATAAAAGGATTAGTATGGCAGATAGTTCACCTGAGAATCCTGTTAAACATAATTCTATAAATATACTCTGTTTTCAGTTAATCTTTGTAAAAGCAAGACATACAGGAGTAATCAGTTTAAGTCTAATGATTGTGACAGTGTTCTGGAAATCCTGCCCTTGAAATGAAGAGTATTGAGCAGAAAACTGTTTGGAGTACATTGACTTACCCTGATTGAAGATACAGTATAGACAGCTGATGTTTGCATTGAGGCTAAATTTTACCTGCTTTGGGTTCTTTCGATGCCTTTATTTCTACATGCAGGATATAGATGAATAATGTCTCACAGAGCTGGTGTTAGTAGCAACATGTTAGGTCATTGCCAGGTGGAAGTTGCTGCTTCTGCATCAGATCTGTCCTGAAGAATCACGTGTGCACTCAGCCAAGTTACCTGCACTGGATCAGGTCTTCTCCAGGCTTTGATTTTGTGTGGATTAAGGAGAACTCACACAATCCGTTCCACCAGTACCACTCTTGGAAGCCATACCTCCTGTGGAAGGGGTGGGTGTGTAGGTAGCGGTAATGTTCTAGCAGTCTGTGTTTCCAAAATAATTTTTGCTTATATTTGCATTTATGTGCAGAAAGGTAGGGTATTCCTGTTTGAGTAAGTGCTCTTGCTCTTTAAGGAGTCCAAGGGAAATTTTCTCTGAAGTCATTCTTTCAAAACGTGTTTCAAGTTACTGTTTGTTGAGCTGAACTGTAGTTATTCCATAGGTGGGTGTTGTTAGCTTGCAGCAGATGTGTGGTGATACAAGTTGGCTTATTCTGCAGTGAAGGGAGGTTACTGCATTACCTTGCTCTTGGTACAGGTGCAGACTTCTCAAATAACACATGATAATCCGTGGCAATGCTGTGTGTGTTGTTTGCCAAAGAACTCTCTGAGTTTGGAACTGGAAGATAGTTCTCCAAAACAGAAAGACTGGATTTTCTTTTCTGTGTAGCCATGGAGGTATACCTAAACGAGATGGAATGTTTGCCACTATAGCCCTTGCAAACTAATCTGCTTTGCTTGTGGTATTACTGAATTGTATTTTCTTTATCTGTTAGCTGTTGTAATGTTTAGCTGGTTTTCATGGAAGAGTAATTTCAAAGCTTGCTGTGGTGCTATAGATACAGTAAACTGAGAGTCCTGTTGGAAAATTTTTTTGTGTGTGCTTAGCAAGAAGAAATGAAAGTTTGTTATTTGGACTGTCAAATGGCACCAGTAAAAGCTCCTTGGAGTAAAGCAGATGAAACTAGGAGACAATGAAAAATGTCTGTTACATGTTTGGCTAACTTTGCTCAGTAGTTCTCTTATTTTTGATTTGTGCTTGTTTGGTCTGTACATGCTTGTATGTTTTCCATTTAGTGTGTTTTGCAAGAAAATGAGGAGATGACCTTAATTTGATACCATAACTTTAATGTTCAGTCAACTAAATCTACTGATTTTGTATTACCTCATTTTCCCCTGAGGTTCTTACATTATGTGCTCAGCAATCTACATATTATCTTTGTAGTGCCTTACACGAATAAACCTGGTACCACGAGTTACTTTTCTTTTCCAGATCCTGAATTTTCAGCAAACTTTCATTTTTAAAATAAATTACCTTCTTGTCATGGGAATTGACAAGAAAACATTGGCTACAAAATATTACCCAGAAGTGCTGTGACATCTTCAGGCATGAGCAGCATGCCATGTAGGTGAACATTTGTCATGGTTTAACCACAAGGCCAAAAACATAGCCCCATTAGCTACTGTGAAGAAAATTAACTCTATCCCAGCCAAAATCAGCATGTTCTTTCACACTAGAATCACTTCCACTTCCTAGGAAGCTACTTAAATGGTGCAAGCAATATTTGTCAACACTACACATTGTTCATAAGCCTATTTTCTGTAGGTATCCTACATTTCTTCTGCTTGGAAGAGCTTTGAAGAAAGAATGTTGTGTTGGATTTTATCTGTCTAATTCTGTTCACCCTTCAAGCATAGTTTTTCCCTTAAGTTCCCTAAATCAGCATTTGAGACAGAAAATTAGAAATTTGACCTACTTATCTTATATGTAAGTTTCCATCAGGATATTAAGAAAGAGACAAAACTTTCATATTTTATCAGCACGAGTGTAACAATTGAAGAAAGATCAAAACAATAAATCTGCCAAGGTACAGGAAAAGTTCTCATAGAGAAAGAAACAGGTTTTACCTATGCACTTGTCAACCTGCATGCTGTAGAAGCTGTTCCAATAAAAAATAGTATTATGACACCAAATAGTGGGGGTTTTCCTCCTGTTCGCCGGTATCATCACTGTGGTAAAAAGTATTTCTATTGCAGTGTACCCACAGGACAAGGATTATAATGAAAAGAATGAATAAAGCCTTGCAATCATTAGTTTGGATGATGCCTCAAAGGTTTTGAGAGCCGGCAGTCTGAAGATGCTGTAGGAAGACAAATAGGACTGTGTGGTCCGGTGTATAGCTTCTTATGTATTTTGATTTGTTTCTTAATGGTTGGGTAATGTGATGATTGATGGCAGGTACTGTGAGGCTTGCACTAGTCTGCAGGGCATCCACATCCCATTTGTATCAGGTGCCTGTGTTGGGAAAGTGCAGTACCAAGTGCATACTACTCTTGTTTTTCTGCTCTCCAACTTTAATGATGATTTACTACACAACTCTAAACAGCCAGATTTTATAACATTTTCATGCAGCTTAAAGAAACCTGGAAAAAAACTGATGGAACTGTGTGAGTGTGCTCAGTTAATTTTTAATTGTGCAGTAGAGAAGGTGGTAGAAACAGGCAGATAAAATGTGGTGATGATACAATCAATTCATACATTATATCCATAAAGTTGGTGAGGTTTTAAGTACTTTGTTTCTCAGTAGCAGTTCATGAGAAATGTGCATCTGTATAGTTATGTAATATTTTGTATAGTTGTGTGTGTAGATAGCTCACATTTTATGAGAACATCTGTCCCAGATTGGTGTGGTGGTGTTTATATTGTACAAGATGAGTATCTCTCTCTTTGCTTTATATGTTTTCTAGTTTAAAATTCGAGTCTAGAAGATGGAAATAATTCTTTCACTGCTTGAGTAAAGTGGTTAAACAGGTCCTTTTTGAAGTTTTGAATTTATTGATGTTCTTGTACTAAGACATGTGCTTACTTGTAACAGTGCCAGGAATCCAAATGCTTTGAGATTGAACCTGCACAATTGAGAGGACAGCCTTTGAGGAGTTCTAGGAAGGTGAAGTTGTGGAAATAGAAGTAAACAGATTTTCAGCCAGAGCCAAAACCATGAAATCATTATGTTAATATGATCATTTTTTAAATCAATCTCTATGTATTGAGTAAGGACAGAAGGACCGTATACACCACTAATTAGATTTTCTTTTTTAATTGCTCCAAAGTGTTAAGCTCCTGAGCAAAAAATACACAAAAGATTACTGAAGGGGGCTTTATAGCACTAAACCAACTTTGAGGTCTGTTTTTCATTGGTGTTTCAAGGGACTATTAAGGTGTTCTTTAGTGTTTTGACTTCTGGAGGGCATTGTGTTGAAATCCAGCCTTCTTGGATCTCTCTCACCAGCAGGAAAGTGATGATAGAACAGCCTTTGAGCAGCATAATAAATCACCCAGCCCTAGCAATAATAGTGCCCATTAGGGACGCTCTTCCCCCTCCCTTGGCTGAGTTTCCAGCTGTACTAATAGAACAGCACATCAAGCAAGGCTGTAAATAAAAGTTACAACCTAATAGGTGGGTGCTGAAGTGGAACGGAAGGGAGCTGAGGCATGGAGGCCTTATTGCTGCTCATCAGCAATTACAAACAGGATGGAGCGTCTGGGACTGGCACTGATGCAGCAGGAGCTGATAGAGGCTGGGAGATGACACCATACCATGATCAGATGATGTATGTTGATGGCCTTTTACTGCCTCAGCTTATTGCCTATTTCCGTGACATGCTGGATTATCTGTTCTGTGCTCCCGTATCTATCTGGATGGACAGATTGGTTTCCTCTCCTCCTGCTTATCTAAGAGCCTTCTCGAAGTGTTATTATTATTATAGATTAAAATTCTCCTAATGATAAAGATCATAATAGTCATAGCTGTAAACAAAATTAAGGACTTGCTCTAATTGTGTGATTTATTTCCACTATTACCTTTCTCAGCTTCAAAAAGCTACCCTTGTTCATTAAAAATAGTGGATATGGTTCACCTGAACTTTCTTTTACACTGAAGGCATCCCATGCATTTTAAACTAATTGAGTTAGTTGGAGAATCCAAAGTGATGGGTTTGGGGTCAATACTTCAAAACGTTTGTTAAAAGTCAGCTATAGCTGTGATGATCCTTGCCTCTTGAATTTAAAAACTTCAGCTGTTCCTGGGAAGTTTTATAAGAGCTTGTTAGCACGCAATAATTGCTAATATTCTTTTTGTAAAAAAGTCTTTTTTGATTTTTATCTGTTGCAGTCTAGCACATTTCTGTGCTAGACATCTAAATCATCTCTTTACTAAACTGCAGTGGAAAAAATGCCTTGAATTTTAGTCTATATTTGCTATGATCCAAAGAGAAGTTTTGCAAGCGTCTTCATAGTTCATACGTTAATCATTCATGCAGTTTACTTTTGAAGTGAATTTTCTTCCAAGTAGTGGTAAAAACAGAGCATTCAGAAATGAAAAGGCGTGCAGCAGCATGACAGCATATGAAAACAGTGACTCCTATCCCTGCCTATTTGGTACGGCCAGGATAAAATAAATAAATTATTTTTCTATCATCTTACAGTATTAGGACAGGAATACTTTTATCTGCCTGTGTTGAAGTACACTAAACTGAGATAAATGGAAACTTTTTACAGTATTACTTTGAAATGAACTTTCATACTTAGTGGCTCCTACGTGTCCCTTTTCTTTGCATTGATCATCCAGTGAGGAAGCTAGATAGTTGAAGTGGCCAAAGGGATGAAAAATGTATCGTGGCTGTGAAAGCCCTCTTTCACATGTTGTATAGATAAATTACAAATACTTTAGAGACAATGTTTTGAAGACGTTTGTAAACCATGCCAGTAATTTTTATTTAGGATTAATTCATTTTTCTTATCAGTCTGTTGAAGTCATTCTTGAAAGGACTGATGGCCTTAAGAAATAAAATTACTGTTGTGGAATAAGATAAATAGATGAACATGATAGCTTACATGCTTATTAATGTTTCCCCTTTTATAACATTGTATTCCCCAAAACCACACTAACTCAGATCAGTTCTCTTAAGAGCATGCGAGGCAGTCGAACATGATCTCCAAAAAAGAAAACTCCTTTAAAAAAACAGTTTAATAATTGAAATAATAATAAATTGTAATAAAAGGAAAATAGCAAAAAGGACAGAGAAATAAAACCCAAAAAAAAGAAGTGATGAAATTGAAAAACAACTGCTTGCCTCCAATTTTTGCCAGCCAGTTCCTGAGCAGCAGCCGCTGGCCAGCTTTCCCCCCAGTTTGTATGCTGATCATGACACCATAAGATATGGAACATCCTTTGGACAGTGGGGGTCAGCTGTCCTGGCTGTGTCCCTTCCCAGTTTATTGTGCCCTCCAGCCCCTCTCACTGGTGGGGTGAGGTGAGAAGCTGAAAAGCCCTTTACTCTGTGTAAACACTGCTTAGCAACATCTAAAGCATCAGTGTGTTATCAACATTATTCTCATCCCAGATCCAAAGCACAGCACTGTACCAGCTACAAGGAAGAAAATTTTTCCAGTGGAAACCAGGACACTACCTCATGCAGAAAGTGGGATTTGGTGTATGCTGGTGTGAGTGGCAGAAATGTATAATAATTCAGGTAGATTTTGGTTATTCAGAGGTTCATAAGTTGTAAGAATCGACCATTTTTTCCCTTGTGGGGAGGAAACAACCTTAACCTAGTAAAATAGAAGTAAAAAGCAATAATCAAAATCTCTCTGTGGATGGGGAATAAGGGCCTCCTGGCCCCCTGTGCGACCTCCCAGCAGGAGCTCACATACGCACCTCTTTGTATCTCAGTTCTCTCAGCTGTCTGAGGCCAGTCCAAGTTCAGCATCCTAACAGAAAATGTCCTCCAAGCACTTAAAACTGTTATTCCCACTATCTTTATTTATCCTCTCAAATCACCCAAATTCATCTTGTTTTATCTTGTGTAGTTCAGATAAGCCCTTGAAACTTGCTTTTTCATTCTTCACCAAATAACCCCTTTAAGACTTTCTAGTTTTGTGTAAATCCATTCCTCAGCTTTCACTTGTCTTTATCTTTTTGCTGCTCTTGATTCAAATTTTTCATCTGTTTTCATTTCCATATTCTGAATCCCATGAAAAAGAACAACTTGGAAGAAAATGTAGTAGGGTCAATAGGACAGGATGATCTCTTGAGAGGAGTTCACATTGAATTGTCAGCCAATAGGAAAATAATTTTGAATGTCAAACTCAAGGTACCAGATGTCTGGGTTAGCTGTGTTAGGCTGATTAAGGGCAGAGATTTTTCCCCTCTCATTGGCACTGGAACAGGTACCCACAGAGGCTGTGAAGTCTTAGTCTTTGAAAATTTTTGCAAATGGGCTGGACCAGGCCCTGAGCAACCTGATCCAATTCCTTTGATGTTTTACTCTGCATCAAGCAGGAGGCCAAGACTGCATGACCTCCAGAAATCCCTTCCAACCTAATTTTTTTCAGTGACACTAATGGAAAACAAATATGATCTGAGTGTGTAGAGATACTTAGTGTAACCTTCAGTAGCATTCATAGCACTTAATGAGAACTGAGGTCTGGAAGTACAGACAAGCATTTAGTGCCTCAAGCACTGCCAAGGAGAGCCAGGAGAGAGACTCTTGGAAGGGTGGGAGAGCTGGAGTGGTCAGTGCAAAGGAAAGAACTGGGAGAACAGTCCATGCAGCAATGTTCTCTTGGGCCATGAGCAGGGTAAATGACCTGTGCTTTGGTAAATGAGACACTCCCGTCCTGAAAAAACGTGTGCTGCTGCCCTCAACATTTTCGCACCGCATTTTCTCTGTGGGTTGATGTTTTTCAGGCTGCTTGGTGAAATCGTTGCCAAATACAAAACGATGCATTTAAAATTGTCTTTTAAAATTCAGATATTACCACATCTTTTTACCAAAGTCTTAGGGAATTATGACGGATTTGTCTTCAATTTGTGGAAACGGAAGAGGAAATATTTTGTCCTTTATGTATATTTTGCTTAAAATGAAGCAACTTAATCTTGATTATTTTTTTCAGTGGTTTCATGCCATGTTTAGTTCTCAGAACTCTCAAAATCTCTATGATCAATTACGTGACCATAGACAGTAGGTATATAGTTACTGTGAAAGAATATACAATTATTACCTTTACTTAACATTGTGCTTCCAACAGCTCTGAATTACTTGTTCTATAACCAGAGACTGCTGGAAAAATGGCATCTCACAACTTTAAACAAAGCACATCTCCATGAATTTCAAAGGTAAAGAAATCAGGGTTATACATCTTGCATTTCTCACCCACACTCTACAAGAACATGATTTGGGGAGCCTAGGGTTTGCTTTAATTTTGACAATATGGAGAATGTCACAAAGAATAGTTGAGATCATTGACTTGAAAGACCTGACTCCTGTCAGGCTGAAGAATTGAATTGATTTTACCTCAGCAGTCAGCAACTTGATGTGATCTGTTCAGATCAGACAGCTTCCTTACAGGTACGCTTTAGCAAATGAGACACATAATTCTAAATTTATAATTACATATTTTAATTTATAATTTTAAATTTGTTATTTTCATTGCACTGGAGATATTTTTAATGAAGTCAAGCATTAAATAACTGGCCCGAAATATACTTGAAACAAATAGCCACTTACATATACTTTTTAAGTCAATTTTATTTTTTTACTATTTTAAAACACTTGAACCTTCAGGGAGCTAGTCCATGATCCGATTCCTGTTGTGCTTTTTGACATGAGAGCAGTGCTCCACAGATTTCATCTGACTCTTGGTGAAGGTCTTTATTCTGGCTAAATATTTCGGTGAGCATCAGACAACTTCTGAGGGCTAGTTTTCAGTATTTTCATTTAGATGATATTTTTCATAAGGACTTTAGAAATATATGAAAATAATTTTAGAATCTTTTGGAAGTATTCTTTACTCTGTTGAACATACACAGGGAAAGTGTATCTTCCTACAAAGTGAGGAAGTTGTTTGCGTGACAGTTCAGTGAACATACAAGTGATGTCTTTTTCCTGTTTCTGTTCCAAATTATTTCCATAACATGAACTTTGACGAATAGCTAATAACTAATGAGGCCAACATCTTGGAGCAAAAGATGATTGAAGAAGAGCTGGATGTAAGGTACAAGACAGTGCATGTACCGTTGTATCCTCCAAGTTTCATGGATCTGTTCTTCCTCTCTCTGGTCTTCGGTTCAGATTGGTGTAGAAGCCCCAAACATCTCCTTTCCAAGCAGTAAGAACTGCCTAGTAAACCAGCCTGACTTCTGGTGGACTGTAGACACCAATCAGATGTATAGGAATTGTGTCCTATGCCAGGGCTGGCCGTTTCCTCTTCCCCCCGCCCCGAGAAAATTGCTAGAAAAAGTAACACAATCAAAATATAAACTGATTCTTAAGCTTTATTTAAGGTAATGGAATTAAAACCAAGTGTACTTTGGATTAGCTGTACATTTCAGAACCTTCTCACAATGCATTTGGGAAAATTTTTATCAAAATACAAGAGTTCTTAGGGTTTTTTTTCCTTGACATTAATCAGGTACAGTCCTTGGAACTATAGTCTCTCATTGCAAGATTTCTGTTGCTAATGACATCACTGAGATTTTGCAGTTAAAGACAAATCAGTTTTTTGAAAGATAAATATTGATAAGTATTTTTTTCACTGCTAGCAGGCGAGAGTTCTTTACAATTCCTCTTCTGAATATCTCTCTTAGCCTTGGAAAACCCTCATTATACCAATGGGGGAAGGGTCTACTAAGGAAAACTCAGTGTATGAGTGAAAAATAACAGAGCAAATGTTTTCTATATAGAACTGGTTTTAGGCTATTAGTTTGAAGAATTACTTTCCTGAATACTGTATACCATCTGATTGATGAGGACATAGCTGGAGTATACCACTAGGATTTGGAAGCAGAGCAGCACTGCTTATTTATGCACACTGGAGCTGACTAGCAAATATGAAATATTTATAGCATTATCTATTCTTGTTAATCCAATTCTAGAAAATTTCACAAAGCATAAGAGGGTTCTTATTAAAGTCAGCAAAACCAAAACTCTGATATTGCTGAATGCTTTTAAATTTCCCATTTTACCAGAACCAGTGCAGCTTGTGTGTATTTCTACATACATATTCAGATATGTAAATAGGCATATTTGAGTACTACTAAGTAGTCTTCAGGTGCTGTGGAATGGCCAGGATGTTCATGATTTGTCTTCATAGCTTCTTCATCATGTGTATTACTGTGTTATGACTTTTTTCTTCTTACTTGTGTCTGTTCTTCCTTTTAGCTATTTGTATTGTGTGCATTATCCCTTCACTTAATAATCCTGTTCTGATTATTCAGGCCACTTACGATGTCATTTGTTCTCCAGCTTCAAGTGTCACCAGAATCAGCCTTTGTCCCTCTCCCAGCCCTAACCCTGTGCTGTTAAAATACATAATTTAGTAATGAGAAAAGAAGTTCAAACTGACACCATAAAACATTTTTTTGTGATTTTTTTTTGAGTTTAGTGTTGTGGCCATTTTTCTCTTCTGGCCTTTTCAAGGTTCATTCTTTATAATAGTCTGAATGTATGGAGATGAGATGCTGCTTGTGAGCCATTAAAAAGCCTCCACCAACAACCTGAACAAGCCTCCCTTAGCATCCTAAGAATAGTATCAAGCTTCTACCCTGCATCAATTGCCCCCAGTAATCAAAACAATGGGAATTCAGTCTTGTGCCTGTACACACCAGCAGTCACTGTGTGTGTATGGTGTTGCTGTCAGCAGCTGTTTTTAAACACGTTCTTCAGGTGTTTACCCTTGGAGCATGAGCTGAACAGCAGGCCAGGACTGTCCAACCTGTTCTCTCTTCACAAGCTCATCTGTTGTGGCTCTGGAGGTTTACAGATTTCTCCCATGGGTGTAGTCCAGGAAAGGAACCCCACTCACGTAGCTTTCTAAACAAACAAACTCCTTCTGTCAGCCAGCAGCAGTAGAGGTGGCCGTTGCCTTAGGAAATGTTCTAACTAATTGAAATGCCCAAAGTTAATCCATCAAAGGAACTGTACAGTACAGGGGCCTGAATACATTTAAATATGCGTTTGTTTGAATCAATCTGGTATGTAAGTAAAATGTTGGAGAAATAAATTAACATTTCTATTAACTAAAGGCATGCTGACATCAGAGAGCATGGGGGAAGTAATGCAGAAACTTAAATATAAAACAGATGTAGTATAGGAGCCTAAATATGAGATGAAAACTAATTAGCTTTTCACGTAATTTAACAATTATGAATTTTATTGACAAGAAAGGATAATAGCCATTTTCACACTCTTTCTAATTATAGCTTAGCTGAAATGCATGCAGGAGCCTATGTAGTTCGCTATTTGTCATACATTTTCGACATGCATTAAATTAGTCGCTTCTGTTTCATTAGAGATGGGAGATAGCCTCATTAGGTTACAGTGCAGCACAGTACACTTCCTTTTTGACAGGTGATAGTACTGACAATACAGGTTTAGAGAACAAAAAACGTGAATGCTGGGAAAGAATTAGTATATAATTTTTAAATTTTATCTTCCTATCCACAAACTCTAACTTTCTTAGAGTTAAGAAAGGCTGAGGGTGGGAGAGAGGTCAGGAGACTGATCCAACCTCCTTACTCAGAGCAGAGTCACCTAGAGCAGGCTGGGGGCCGTGTCCAGTCAGGTTTTTAGTACCTGCAAGGATGGAGCTTCCACAAACCCACTGGGGGAACTTGTGCCAGTGTCAGGTCCATCCCCCCCCCCAGTGAAAAAGCATTTTCTTATGTTCAAGTGGAATGTTACCCAAAATGTATGTATGGTTATGCCCCTACACTTCTCTGTTTTCCTGAAATCATAATAATTAATACTCATTCAGTCACATACATACATACACGTATATGTATATCCTCTTTCCTAGCAACACATGCCATGTGTGCCAGCTCTCATTTTGGAGAAATGAAGCCATGCTATTGTTGAACTCAAAAATACCACTTACACCCAAAGCAGTATACATACTAAGTTCCTTTTTTTTTTTTCTGTTTTGGTTTTTTTGTTGTTGTTGTTTGGTTTGTGTTTTGGTTTGGGTTTTTTTTATTGTTCATTAAATCCAACACTTCAGGTTGTTCACTGTCTGTAACAGAATCCTTTTTATTATCTCTGTTGCAAAGGGGTGAGGTGAATTTTTCTGTCAAGAGTTCGAAGCATATCAGTAATGCACATTTGGAACATCTTGCAGCAGTTCTTCCAATTATGTGTCTCAAATAGCTAGGCTGAAAGTTGGAGGGTTATTGTGGGTTGTTTTTACTCATTAGAGCTGGAAACAATTACTGTTGCATGGTTGTGGTGATGGATGAGAAATAATAACTTATGTAATGCAACTTACGGGTGTTATTTATAGTCTCCAGTGTGATTTCATGGAGAGCCTCCTGAGGCGAAGAAGCGACTGATGGGGTGTGAGTTCTGTAGAGACTGTTCCCATGTGGAACATTGTTTAGGGACATTGAGTTTTAGTGCAGTTGCTTTTAAACTCTATGGAGGGGAAAAAAATAAATCGGTGAAATAATGATGCTAAGGGCCCAGCAATGATACTAGAAAGAGATTGTGTGGTTAAATATTACCAAAGGGCTTATGTAAGACATTTTTGAGACATCTGTCTGTAGTGTTTAAAAAAAACCTGAGGTGAATTCACAAAAGAAATGCATTTCTTATAAGTGTGGGTGCTTCCAAAGAGGTGCACAGCCTGGAGAGGCAGTCACGATTGTGTGAGAAGACAAGATGTTCATTTCAATGAAATATCAGAGTTTCAGAATAACATTTTCCACAGCACTATACAGCAACAGGGAGGGATTGAGGTGGTCACAGTTGTCAAACTTGTCTTATGAGGTGTTAATCTTGAATTTCGGTTTCTTCATTAGTAGTCAACAAGCAAAAGGGTTTTGGAACAACTATGTTAATTTTAGATTCATTTGAACTAGAGAGATTATTTTAAATGATGATTCTGGTAAATGTGATAAGGAAGATTTGTATAGAGGCAGTTTTCTCTAGATGAAATTTCTAATGCATAATCAACATGCCAGGGAGTTAAGTAATCCCTCATCTAAGAACAGAATAATGAATAACAAAAAAAAAAAAACAAAAAACCAAAAAAACCCAACAACTAGAAATTGGCAACAAGCTACTGCTCAAATTTCAGTTAATCCCTGTTACATAGTTACTGTCTGTGACCATCCAAGTTTCTTCATGGACAGAGGTTTTAACAGCTTAAGCTGCTTCTAAAATAGTTTCAGAGGAGATGGCAGTAATGTTTGAGGGTTCATTAAAGGCTGCTTGTTCTGGTGTTTGCACAGACAGCTGAGATCATAAATGCCAATCTGTGTGATGGGTCCTTGATGATAAGAAAAAAAACCTGAGTGCCTCAAACGCTGTCATGAAACCAGAGATTAAACAGATTCATCTTCTTGAAGCAAACAGCAGCAGAGGAGAGATCCTCTTTTTATTACTCTTCACCCATCTCTTCCATCCTTCCTCCTTCCCTGTTAAGTTTTGTTAGCCCATGTCTCTGTTGGGCCTAGAGCATCTCACCCTCCCCCCAGATGCCATGGAAGAGCCATCATGATTGTTACTGAAGCCATCTGCATGCAGCCTGCAAACTCCTCCAAGGCAGCAGAGTAAGGCAGTGGAATTCAGCTCAGGCACCATTTATTTGAAAAATTTTGAGGGGAGAACATGAGTAATGAAGATGAGAACAGTGACAGTGAGGAACAAATGTGAGTCTCTGTCCATGACATAATAGTTTTAAGAACACTGCTCTACTTGTTGATTCCAGACAAGCCTCCAGTTTCAGCCTTGCCCAACTGAACTTCTTTGTTCTCTCCTTTCAAATGGGAGTTTGATACACAATGAGAAGGATCTCCACCATTAGATACTAGTTAGAACAATACTTGTTTCTTAACTCAGAATTAAAATTTCAGTGGGAGAGTATCAGTGGCAGTTACTCTGCTGAGCAGTTTCTTCCTGAATTTTTGGGGATTTCTCATCCTTATTGTTCATTTTTACAGAGAAGTTTTATGGTTTTTGACTTCTGTGGGTAAAAGAACAGCATTTTTGTTTTTCTCTCACGCTGGGTATTTGTTGGTTTAGGTGTAATGCTAAAATGCAGGTTGAGCATGGAAAATGTTTTTTAGAAGCAAAAGAAGTAGTAATTGTTGAACGAACCATCCTTCTGAGGAAAGCCACTGTCAGTCACTGGCTGAGAGAATCCTCTTCTCTGTAGCCTTTTTTGGTTGTTTGAAGGTTCATACTGGGAATTTACTCTTGATTCTAGTTGCAGCACTTCAGCCTTTATTCCTAGGGGTTTTTTCAGCTGCACTCCAGGTAGTAAAGCTATGTATGACAATTTCATTTTGCTGTCAGATCTTTGAACTTTAATGTTGCAAGATTCCAGGTGCTGGAAGACGTATTTTGTGTCCTGTATTGCTTGTGTCAGTATCATGAAAAGCAACATGATCTGGAAGAAATGCACGCAGGTCTGACTCTAAAAGGTCCAGTTTCTGCTCTGTGCTTTCTCCTTGCTCATTGTACTTGCCCATGGGAAGATGGCAGTATGTGTGCTGTGGGTCTGGTTTGTGATGAGTATTAGCTTGTGGACTCATGTTCAAGGCACTGGGCAATCAGTGATCAGAGAGATGGTGCAGTCCCTGAGAGCCAGGCTGAGTTTACCTCAGTGCTAAGTATTCTAGTTTATGGCAGAAAGATACGCATTGTAAAAAATGAGATATCTCTAATTTGTATGATATTGACTAACTCATGTTGATATTCAGTTAGTCATTACCAATTAACAGGAAGTGTGTAATTAATTATTTTCATTTGTAGGACTACTAGACTGACTTGAGGTACCTATTTTTCTCATTAAGGCATATGGTTTCATTAACTTATTATACACTGGTTGTCTCATACCATGAATCCCTTATTTGGACTTCAGGATCAGCAGACCACTGTGGTTTCCATTGGCTTAATTCAGAATGGCATCTTTGCTTCTGAGAACTACCAGAATGGCTTATGTTTCCAGAAGCAAAGATGTGTGGAGGCAGCTGTTCCATAATGGCAGTGTATCTGTTTCTTTAGTAATGAATAAACTGCAAATGATGTAGATCTCCATCTGGGGCAACAGGGTGGACTGGAGCAGGTTTTACTGAATGCTGAGTAAGACAGGTCATAGTACAGAATCTGCCTGTTGGAGGGGGCATCCTTATACACTCAAGGCTAGCCTGGTGTTCTAGGCACTCTGAAAACAAGTGTCCATGGGACAGGACTGTTGACCTTGGAGTATGAGTCGGGATCTCTGTTCAGGGAGTCAGGCAGTCTGTTCAGAGGGTCTTTCCCTTGAACCATTTTCTCCAGAGATTTAGAGACAGGACTAGTTGTTCCGTAACTGTATTAATGCATTATGCACCACTTTCTTTTCCTTGCCAAGGCTCCTGCACAGCCAAGCATGCAGAGGTGGAGTACGTTATGTACTGAATGTTAGTTTAGGCCTAATATATGTATTTTGTAAGGTGTAAATTGTAATCTATGACACTGATCAAAAAGGTGGCTGTCTTTAGGCACACGTCAGATAAAATCATTGCAGCTTAATAGAAACTTATCACCTGTATATAGTGCAGAAAGCAGTCCACTCTTCTATGAAATGTGAGATACAGAGGCTTTGTACTTGTTGTAAAGCCAGGCACATTTTCAGCATATTTTAAGAGCAGTATGACAGAAATAAAGTAGGCCCCAGTGAGGCAAGGTGTATATTTGTAATGGCTGTAACATTGGAGTACAGCAACTGGAAAAACACTGTGACATAAGGGCTGAAACACAGGTAAGAAATGCGAATTAGTCTGTATTGCATGTGAGGAACCAGGGGAAGTTAAGAGAGCGTCCCCGACGGGAGAAGCTGCCAGGTATTCCAAGTCTGACTCCTTTAGGTATTTACTCAAGGAGAGCCATGATGTTGATAAGCAGTGGCTCAGGTAAGATAGCTGACATAACAAGGTTATGGACAGTGTTGTATCCACGGCAGTTACCTTTTCCTGCCTAATCCAGGACAGCACAAAGCAGACATGAGCAATGGAGTCTTAGAATAATGGTACAGACATGTTCAATAGGTTATCATCCTGCCAGAAAGACAGATTTAGCCTGTTATTTGTTGGATTAATGTTGGTTCAAAAGGGATTTAACTCAGCTAATGGGTTTTTTTTTCCTTGCTCACCGTCATGCAGTAGAATACTGACTGATTGCAGTAACATCTTTCAGCAGCTCCTTGCAGCACTACAACAAACAATTTAATTTTTAGTACAGTTGGGATTAGATTTATTTGCAGTTCTTAATACAAAGAAATACACCACTGATTCTGCTGTGCACAGATTTGGGAAGGGAAAATCTCTTTTCTAGGCTGACCTGACTTGGACTGCAGAGCAGTAGATCTACTGAAATGTGGTGCCTCTGACATGCCACAAAAACAAGGCTTGGACATCTCACAATTCTGTCAGTAATATACATTCCATGTGCTACTCTAGAACCCTGGAAAATACACTCTCCATTGTAAAAAAAAAAAAAAAGGAAATACTAAAAAAACACCAGCACTACGCTACCTGAAGTAAGACTGTTGTAAACTTTAATTTCTAAAGGCTTTCCACACACTATTTTCTTAAAAGCTGAAATTTATGAAGTGATTAATGCAAACAGTATTCTGACTAATACTTCAAAAATGGCTGAACATTTGGAATTCATAGGATGTATGTACAGATGCTGCTTGGATACATATTTTGTTTGGGGTTGTATTGTTGGTGTATACTAATTTACATTTAAATTGTTACCCATGTGGAAAGAGAGGGAAGCACGGTATGGTGCTTTCATGTACTGCCTTCAGTCATGAGAGATACAGTTTATGTGCTGTGCCTGAAAAATCCTCCTCCTGCCCAGGGAGGAAATAGGTCAAACCTGTGCTCAGTTGTTTTTCATCACTTCGGTCAGTTTGCGTGGGGACACTGAAGGCGGCGCATGGGAGAAACTAAATGAGATAACAGATGAAGCCTGCAATTGTTTAGGATGGTGTGTGCTCTACATGTATCTCTGTATGACCCAGCCAAGGCTGGAAGGAAGCTAATCAGTTCATTTTATATTCAATATTGACAGCAGGAGGGGTTCTTATAGGGAACAAAGATAATTTGTCCTTTACTTGATGCTCATGTTGGGTGTTAAGAAACCATGTGTATGCAATAGAATGGGAGGTAGCACACTGCTTGGTGGTGACCCCAGCTTCAGTCTGCCTAAAGGGATGCCTCAGCAAGGAAATTCTAATATTTTTCCTAAAATATTTGTTGTGAACACAACAGATTCACAGTCGGAGAGTGAGGCTTCTCCTGTGAAACGGCCACGGCTACTGGATGACAGTAATGACAGGCCTGAAGAAACCAGTCGATCCAAACAGAAGAGTAGACGCCGATGCTTCCAGTGCCAAACAAAACTGGAACTAGTACAGCAGGAACTGGGATCATGTCGCTGTGGTGAGTACTGTTTGTCAGTAGCATCCGGCTTTCTAATGCAACCGTGCTCAGATCTGTGTCCCATGTGGAAATACAGAGAAAACTTGCATTTTTCACCTTGCAAAGATGCTTTAAACAGGAGCTGTAGCTTCTACTGGTAGCAAAAAGTTATAATTCTTTCCTGTCTAACTTCCCCTTTAAAACTTTGGCCTTGATGTACTGCCTTGTCTCAAGAGATCCCAGATACTAATGAATTTAGCTTCAGAAGTCCCTGTAAGGCGGGAAGGGCATCATACCCACTTGACAGGAGAAGAAACACAAAGCACATCAATAAATATGCTAAGATGAGAAGGTTTCTATAGGGTGTAAAGGAACATAGGTCAGTATCTGCATTCTGTAATTACATTAATATTAAAAACTTAAATCCAAAAAAACCCTCTAACTGAAAATATTTTCATTCTCACTGTTAGTTTCTGGGGGGAAGATTTACTGTTCGCCATACACTTAAAATCATGTAACTTGGCTTTTCCAAAGTTAATGACACTGTTCAGGTAAGGTAATTGAATTGAGGACAATAATCCCATGCAGATAGCTAATTTGGGGTTTCATATTAAATGCAAATAATCTTTCTGAAACAATAATTAATGTGACTAGATTCCAAAGGAGATGCTCTCTCCTTCATGGAACAGTTGCATTCTTAACTGGTTTAAATGTGCTCATTAGACCAAGTGATAATGCATGTGGTAGTTTTACCTGCTAATTATTTTTTCATATAATCATGTATTGAAGGTTGCATTGAACTCTCTGACAGTGCTTGTATTGATACATTTGGAGAAGTTTGTTTCAATTACTCCATTGTGTCTCAGCCAGTGGATAATTTCCAGAGGATCTGTACAGATGATAGGCGCAGTGCACAGTGCACTTGTGAAATATAAAATATTGTGTTAAAACCATTTTCTGAAGAGAGGGCGTGTCCTTCTGAGCAGCAGTGTGGAGAGGAAGGGTGGGCTAAGATAGTTACAAAGCCACTTAATCCTGTACTGAGTATCTAATACCAAGTGAAGAGATAGAGAGCTGCAAAGATTTTATGTCATCCTTTGTTCTTTTCTTCAGCATCTGTCTGTCTTCAGCCTGTAGAGATTACTGCTGGACATGAGATAGGCTTTGTTTCCATACTGGAGCACTGCCACAGAGCTAACATACGTTACCTGTGAAGCCACCAAACATGAAATCAAAAACTGTAATGTTGAAATTCTTATGGAAATCATGTGTCAGGATACTTTGAGGTGTCTGGTAACATTTTTATCAAACTAAAGAAATTCAGAGTTATCAATCACACAGTTTGGTGTGGCCCTTTCTGCTCAGCATGGTAGAGACAGGATTTTCTGTGCTTGGTCTGCTCTTGTCATGTATACAATCACTCAGGCTGCTCACAGGTACCCGACTGAAATAGCAGAATTCTCCCTAATATGGGGAACAAGAGAGCTTGAATTTTGGAGAGGATTGGATAAATGATTGCTTAACCATTATGTAATATCATTAATCATTCCTGCATTCTGCAATATTGGAGCTATGTAAGAGCAATGAAGTTTAAAGCAACTTTTAAAAAGCCCTTCTATTGATCAGTAATGTTTTTAAAATTATAAAATAAGACCTACCCTTTTTTTTTGGTAAACTGGATTACAAATATATTTGGTTGGTTCCTCTCAAGTTTTCATGAAGAGGTTCCGTAATTCAATATTGTTGCAATATAAATGTTGTAGGAATTATTCTTTAAATTTCTTCTACTGGATATATGTATCTTTATAGAAATAGTTCTCTTAAAGTTCATAAAATGTGTTAATAAAACATGAATGTGACAAAAATTTCTGAATTCCTCAGCAATAAGCGAGGAGATGAAAATTTGCATTCCTGTATTACATCCTATACAGTTTATAGTTTATATTATATGCATTTCCATTCCATACATGTCATGAGAGAATAGAAGGCAGGAGTCTATTTCCATGTTTACAACAGGGCTGAAAAAACAGGAGTTCTTTGGTTTCTGTTCAGTTAAAATGTTTCATTAATACTGTGTTCAGTAAGGGTGTGTTATCTGTGCTCTCATGTGATGTCAGTGTGGGCATACCCTGTGCTACTGACATTTAATAGATTAATAAGAAGCAAACAAAATGCTACCACTGAGCACCACAGGGCACCTCAGCTTCACATCACCTAAACTGCTTTACCAATAATCAACAGCATGTGGCTCTGGTCAGTTTTAAAGATGCTGCCTTAGAAACCATTCTCACTAACTTGCCCTGCTGTCTGTAAAATTAGGTTGCTTTAGGTCATGAATGACAAACCCATTCAAAAACCCTGGGAGGAGGTGATGGGAAATGCAGTAGAACAAATATGTCAAATTCTCATTCGTTTAAAATATTTCCTAAATCCATACATGACTGGGTTATCCTTTTCTGTGCTAATGTGAAGCACAGGTAATGTGAACACAATGATGTGTGTTCAGGTAGAGGTGGTACGATAGAATCAACTGGTGTAAAAGAAGCATGAACACTCTTCAAAAGTAATGGTCAACGTAAAACATTGTTTGATCTGAGCTTTGAACCACTGCTATTAAATTCTTGTCGTCTTAATCCTGAACTGAAGCAATGGGAAAAAATGGGGGAGACCACCCTCAGTTTTAAACATTAAGAGAAAATCTGTTATCAGGATCAATAAAAAGGCAGACACCATCTGCAGAACGACAAATGTGTGGGTTTGCTTGGATGTAAGGAAAAAGGATTTAAAGCATAAAAATGTTGAACCAAAGCTGTGTCTGAAACAGTCTTGTTAAAATCCAAATTAACTCCACAGACCAACAATTCAATTGTTTGCTGTTGCACATCTTCTTGGCCTAATGTTAGAAGTAATGGAAATCATCTTACTTTTTGATGATTTGTCCTGGTGAGTCCTCCAGTGAGATTTTTAGTGAGAAAAAGTGGAAAGGAAAATATGTACATACTGACCAATGTTTTAATGTAGACATATATGCAAATACTGATCCACTTAACTGGAACTTGTCCAACAAGGTGCAGCTTTTTTGGAAAGAGGACAGAGAGAGTGGCTGGTGCTTCACACTGGCTCAGAGATCTTCGGGAGGCTGCTGTATTGGCTCTCCTGTCTCCTGTAAGCCCTGGCCAGAGAGAGGTGATGCCGCTGAGCTCGTT
This sequence comes from Corvus cornix cornix, assembly GCF_000738735.6. Lineage (NCBI taxonomy): Eukaryota > Metazoa > Chordata > Aves > Passeriformes > Corvidae > Corvus > Corvus cornix. The sequence continues at coordinate 30,444,140 of NC_047056.1, read as the reverse complement.
CCCTTGACACTACATGGAATTTTAGACAGATTTGACAGTGCTGCAGGGCTTTGCTGTGAAGAACAACAATTCACTACTGAGAAGGGAGTTCCAGCAGTTCAAACACAACATTTTTCAGATGTAGAAAGATTTGTTTGTTTTCATACACACATACTCTCAAGATCTTTTTTTCATTCCTCTTCTGCTCTGTTCAAGTTATTAACTGCTGACAAGAAATTCGTATCTCATAAATAATGCTTAAGAGCCATTGCTATATAAATTGAATGTGTTATGAATTGTGATGGGCCTTTTTGTAGCATTCTACGCCCGGAGCAGGAAGAACAGAGGATGTCATTTTCATTAATTTCTAATGAGGTGCCAATTAAAGCTAAGGAAGGAACTCAGAAGGGGAGAGTCACAGAGCTCCCCTGAATCCTGTGCCCTGGGGCTGTCAAACGAGTGTGCTGCCAAGCCTCCTCTGAAAGTTCCAGTAAATTACAAACTCATCCAGAGCACACACAGACAAATTCGGCTTCTCTTTGATCTTCAAAAGAGCAATTTGTAAGACGAGTTCTGAGCCTTTTCACACAGCAAACTGGGAGAAGTGATAGGAATTGTTAATTGCTGATGCACTTTGCAAGCTTCAGTGAGAAAGAGAAATTTTAAAATGAATTCTCATTTTGAGCCTCTGACAGGATAACCTTTATATCAACACCACTAAAACAAAATCAGCTTCCTCTGAGCTGTTTGTAGGTGACAGTGACAGTAGGCAGCTCCTGCAGACCACAGTGTTCTCTAGTTTGGGCTGGATGGACCTTCCAATAGTTTAGTGTCTTAAAATGGATAACGATTGTATTGAAATAATGTTTATTTAATACTAAATGTAGGAGGCAGTTTTATCATCAAAGAATTGCAGGAATCATAGTCTTCAAGTTACACTCTCTGACAGCATTTCTGCACGCAGTCTGAAATCAACTGCCTGTGATCCTTGATCTGAAAAGGAAGTTGTTGTCTCAGTGGTGTCATAACTAGGTGGTTATCACAGACTTGCTTCAAAATCAGGGGCAGTGAATGTGTGAGTGGAAGTAGCTATAAAACACTGAGTTCTGGAAATGTATTGTAAAAAAAGGCTGGTTGGTTAGTTGCAAATTACACTATAAATTTCTAGGCCTGCTCTTAATGGCTTGAGTAGATATATATTGCAATTAAATAAAGTTTTATACAGTTTTAAAAGACACTGAGCTGTAAACTTTTAATCTACAGAAATTATTTGCACAGAAGGCCAAACTTAATTTTATGGAAGAGGCTTACAATTTTACAGTAAAAAGTAGTTCTGGTACCACTAGGTCTGTAAAGCCAACACATAGAAATCTGCAGTGATCTTGCTGTTGGAATTGCATGAGAAATATGAGGATATTCTAGATGATCACTAAAGGAATTTTACATTTGTCATGTTAGATCTTCTAGTCAGCGATTAAAGAAAAATTAGTATAGTGTGCCAGCTCTGCAGGAGCTTTTGTGTAGAACAGTTTGCTGTTTGTAGGCCACATCCTTTGGGCATGTCTGTACCTCAGGCTCCACCTGTGTCTTGGCAGTCAGCGGCATGGCTGAGACAATGGGCCCTCCAAAGTAAGCCTGGCTTTAGCTTCCAGTAGCAGTGCCATTTGTTTGTGTGCTTCTCAGACAGGAATCTTAATGTTTTTCATGTTCTTGGGCCAGACTAGATACTTAAGAGGAAGGGAAGATCGTGAAACCTTCCAGCTTGATTACACTTAAAAAATAATTGCTCAGTCATGTTGCATTTTGATCAAACACTTGTTAGCCATATTTCTTGCCTGTGTGGACAGGAAAGCTTTTCTTGGAATTTTCCTGACCTAGGTTATGTTGTAAGAAGCTACAGTTTCCTGGAATGCATCTGGCCTAACAGCTGTGCACTTGCTGCTGCTCTTGGGGGAGGCTGCTGTGAGCACTAACCTCAGGCAGAGGTGAAGGCAGAATGTGGCAAAAAAAATTTGCAATTTTAATTTGTGAGATGTTGGCAAGTACTGATGTTTGTCTGGTTTTTGATTGGAAGGGATGCAGTTCTCAAGTGGCCTCTACAGCAGTAGGACTTTGAGCCAGGAAACAAGAGTCAAACTTTGACACTCAGCCAGAGAGCTGTCTCAGGGTGCTGAGCACCTGGAATTGAGGGTGGAGCACATGGCCCACCACAGACTGCTCCTTTAGAAGGGCATAAATTTCCTTCCTAATTACTGTGCTTATTTTTCCACAGCCTTGTTTTTAGTTCAGCTCTGTATAAATGTATAATAATCTGTCGAAATTTTTTCCTTGGTGTTACTGTTGATTTATTTTGTTTTGGTCTAAGCACAGGGATAAGAGGGAGAAAAAAACAGACTCGTATCAAGCACCAGCAGAAACAAAATACATCCACACAGCAGAGACTGTACCTATTTTACAGATAAAATGGCAGCAAGTCTCATTGTGATTGAGTAGTCAAAAAAGTGGAAGAAAAGCAGCTGCAGATTCTTAACTTGGATAACAGAACTGCTGGTCCATAAACATAGGAGATGAAGCACTTATTGGTATTGTGCCAAAATAAATTTGGAATGATTTGATTTACTCAGTTAATTTAGAAATAATTTTCAGAAAGACAGGAGGAAAGAAACAAATTTGAATAGATAAGCTGCTCCATCTTTATACAAAGTTGTCAAACCTATATTGAAACTAATGTTTCTCTTAAAACTTGGTAAAATATAAAATCATAGTTCCATTTCCAGGGAACCTATTTTTGTGGAGGAGAATTTGTAATGGTGCTGGTTAATGCACTTTCTAGATGGATAAGGTTTATCTGGTACAAACCAAAATGGCTTCAGGGCATGATTTTGTCTTGGTACAACAGATGTACTTCATTGATTAAGATGAAATATGCACAGTGCTCCTGGAGAGTATGAGTCAGCCAGTTCAGTAAGAAGTATTAAAATAAATCTTATTAGTAACTGGTTACATACCCCTGTTCTGGCAAGTCCTACTGTCAGCCTGGTTAGATGTACCACATTCAGCTGTCTGTGTTGGCTGTTCGCCTAAGAGAGTTGCTCCCAGAATAGTTCTTTTGCTTCAGCCATTTCAGGAATGTCCAGCATCTTACCTTAAATTGCTGCAAGTATTAAAAAATTCCCAGCAAAACACAAAGCCTATTGAAGTTTGAATTTAAACTCAATGGGAGATTTTTGTTTTGTTGTATTTTATGAAGATGTTATCCCAAGACTCCATTTTAATTGACAGGGAATAGAAGCTGTTAACTAATGTTGGTCTTTCTGAGTAATATGTATTCTGAAAATACTGCAAATGAAGAAGTAGTTGATTAATTGGTGCATCACACATTCCAAGTGTAGGACTCAGAAAAATGCTTTAGTGTCTAGGTTTCAGAAAAGCTGTCCACAGCTTTAAAAGTGTAAATGGAGTTCATGCTCCTTATAATTAGGAATCATGAAATACTGTTTGAAGAGGCTCCAGTATATTCCCCCAGCTTGTTCAATTAATGTGAGTTTCTTACAGGATGTGCTGATTTTGATTTCTTCCATTGTGCTACCAAAAGTTCAGCAGTGTTGATTTAGTAATGTGCACTGAGCCTGTTCCTTACCTTCCTATAGTCCCAATCAGTCCATGGAATTAAAATGAGCTGCTCCCCCTCTTAAGTCCTCAAGTTCTCCTTAAGTAAAACAAGTTAGGGTATTCCTTCTAAAAACAAAACAAAAAGTGGTTTTATTTTGACATTGCTGATGTGGGAAGTCCTTCAGTATATAACTTTCAGGGGGGTTTCAATTGGAAACTGCAGTAGTTGGTGAAAAATCAGCAACATGCAGCATTATCTCTTCTTCCCTACATACCTGTACTGTGGTTACAGAAGAATGAAGTGTATCCATAGAGTGAAAGATGATGCAGTTTTTAATTGTCTTGTGTGCATAAGAGACACAGGGTCTCGTGAACTTGAACATAAAAATCTGAGACTACCTTATATCTCTTCCAGTACCTTTAGGGAAGTAATTTGCTCAGTCTCTGAGTCATTTTTTTCTTAAAAGAATAGGACAGGTAAGTCCCCCTTAAAGGGAATCAAACGTGTTTGTGCATATGTTAACAAACAGCTACGCGCAGAAGAACTGATTCTGCTAAAGTGCTCGATATTTGAAGTAGACACAAAAGGCCCAAAACCACACCAAAATAATCTGACAAAACCTGAAGGAGCATTACTAGCTAGTTAACTTGACCACGAGGTAAGGCTTAGGTAGGGAGGAATGTGAATTTTGTTGATGAAAGTCTAAACTGTTAACAGGAAGAAGTGGGGAAAGAACACAGCCACAACTGCTGCATCAGAACTGGGAGGAGAAAAAGGATATTGAAAGTAATTGTCAAAATTTGCTTGAAAAGTCAGGATTCTTTCCAGGAACTAGAGTATTCTTCCCCTCCAAACAAAATAAATAAAATCTTATCTAGAGGAAAATACCTCCTGTGGTCCTAAATTACATAATTCAGTTATAAGAAGGTGTTAAAGGTAGGTACTGAGACTTGAGGCTACTTGCTTTGGATGTTCTAAGGAAATTGGATGTTCTAAGGAAATGGCATTAAGATCAGTGTGCATCAGTTTTCACAAAAGTAAAAAGAATAGTATTGGTGGTCTGTGTCAGGGCCTTTTAGTATTAAGCATTACTGGCCTTGGAGCAAAGTTTCAAGAGCTGAAAAACTGTATCCATGGATATTACAGTCACTAAGGAGTATTCGTAAGTTTTTAAAAGTAACACGTTTATTTACCATATCTTTATATGTTTTGAAATGAAAATGCTTACAGAGGTGTTCACAGCTGTTAAACATTCCTGAGGTGCTGAAAGTTTTCAAATATAGGCATAAGTCATGTGTGAGGGTCCTGCCATATTCTGAACAAGCAGGAGCCAGGAATGTTTTGTAAGTCTACACCAAAAGAAAAAGAAGGGAAGAGCAGAAGTATACATTGCTCTAAGTGTTTGTTTTCCTTTGTGGTATAAATGGGGCTGCTGAATGGAGCTCTGTTTTCCTGTGATTAGAAGAGGAATTACTCTTAACATAGATTGCAAGAGGCTACAGTAATAGAAGACTTTGGTGGAGCAGAAGGTCTAATCTAAGAGACTCTGGACATAAGGTGTAAATGGGGAATGATAACATAAAACACATTTTATTTTGGTTTAAAAGAAGTAGAGCTGCTTCTCTCTTGTTTGGCCAGCAAGCCTAGCTGCTGTCAGACTGTAGATCACTGTGGTACAACCACTAGGAAGGTACTGAAACCCAAGGCATAAATAATACAACTCAGGAAATACACTCAAAGTCAAACCTGGAATCATATTCAGCATGCAATGAAGTCAAAATACATGCAGGATCCAGGAGAACTGTTAGAATTAATGCAGCACGTACTGGATGTTGGTACAGACCCTTTCATTATTCATTCCAGTTCTTTATTAGTAGCCTTATCTTTCCTGCATTTTCATTGGGCTAAACAAAATTACACACATACATTATTGAGCCACTAGGTATTGCTTGCTATTTTAATTAACTTCCTGGGTACACTTCAGCTTTTAATTAAATCCTCAGCTTCTGGGAGAAGTGTATTAGCTATGGGGGGGTTGGTGTAGAGAATTCTAGAAGTATTAATGCTCATGTAGCTCTTTTTAAAGCGTTAAATACTGCACAAGTCCCTGCTCTGACCTTAGGATAGCTCTGTCATCCACCTGCCACTTCTCGGGACACTTTAATTAAAGTTTCACACTACTCAAATCTAGAGAATCTACACTACTCAAATCTAAATATGTTCAGTAGGAAACAAATGCCTCTTGATATGCTGGTATAACCTATGGAAAATCTAATTTTATAGCACTACTAACATTTGCAGTAGTGTAATCTATTAGTATGCATTACCTCTACTTTATTAGCTGTCTGCTCTTGGACTCTAGGAGGCCTTTTCGGCATAATTCTGCTTTTTTACTGTGCATTCTGTTCTTTGGATTCATTTTCCCACATATTACAGGATATAGCCTTGTGAAACTAGGAATGATTTGGGAGGTGCAGTATTATTTCAGTGTGTTCTTGGTCCTGCAAACGTGGCAATGAATGTTCCTTTTACAAGTGTGGCAGTGGCACTAATTCCTCTTGAATACCTCATTTCAAAATCACACAGTTATTCAAATAAGGAAACTTTTCACCTACCTGAAGTCTAAACTCTTTTGAACCTTGCTTTTCTTGTCCCTCAAATAACTTGGTCATTGATGTTCACTATCTGACACCTCTCTTGATGCTGTAAGTTGTTGGGAGCAAAATGGTTTCTCTAAAAATTCTCTTGTTAAATTAAAGTTTAACCAGTTTTGGTTGTTTGGGGGGTTTTTTTCTTGCCATTGTGTTTCAACAGTTGCACAAGCCTTTGGTGAAAAATGTTTCAGTTATATCGACAGATTACATGACAAATTAAAATGCTAATTTCTCGGAAGTTGCATCTGTTACCACAGGTGAACTGGGACCAGAGCCCAGTTCTGCAGAGAATTCACAAGAGCAGTAACCCAGCAGTTGTGGTTGGAGAGTCAGTTTGTGGTGTCACAGCTGCTGCTTGTGCCTGACGCTGTGGGTGGCAACTGAGACCAAAAATCAGGGACAGTGTGTAAGGTCAGAAGGGGAGCCTACAGATGACATTGTCACCGCTGTGTGAGTCAGTGACCTCTGAGGTATGAAGCAGTTTGGAAGTGAACATTGATTGCATGGTGTATCTGTGGGAGTAATCCTGGCCCTGAGTTGCTCTGTTAGTCTGTCCCCAATAGATGTTGGCCTTAACTCACAAATCTGTAGTGGGTGAAGAAGTTCTGATGTAGAAGCGTTTACTCTCAAATGTGTGAGTTCAGTACAGCAAGAAAAATATCTGGTCCAAATCAAAAGATTTAACCATGATTTTCTTCTGGTACGTGATGGAACTGAGACACAATCCTGACTGAGACCTACAGTACTCAGTCAGACCTGACCCATAGCAAACATTTTTTAATGGCAGCTTACTATTACAAAGTAGATGTGCTGTATTTGTGGCTTTGATTCATTAGGGATTCTCTGAAATTCAGAAATCATTTCCTGAAAACCTCAGTTCTGTTCCTAATCATGCTCCATACTGCTCTGGGGTTAGTGTTCACTAGAGCAAAAGTAAGAACTGAGTCTAGAAGAGTGCCATATCTTAATTTTTCCCACTTCAAATACACTGTCTTCAAAGAAACAGGAGGAAACTTTGAGTTGTTCTTCTTTGTTCCAAAGTCAAGGAATAGAATAATGGCTTATGTAGAGCCTCCTTAAAAATTGTTGATTCAAAAAAAAAAACACCCTAAAAAATCAGCATGTGCTCTGTCCTCAAGTGATACAAATTCTCTGTTCAAAACTTATGTCACATTTAATGTAAGAAAAAATAGTTTGACAGCTTTCTGTGCACGTAGTAAGATAAATAGGAAAGTGTATTTGTAACAGCATGAATTGGGATTAAACGTAGTTTGTTTACAGGGTCTCCACAGTGCCAAACTGCATCTCTTGTGTGCTCCCTAAAGCAGCTGCCCAGGCTTATGATCTTAAAGAAAATAGACAGAAAACAACTTTGAAGCACAGGTTATATGTGACTAAACTTGGAAATACAAAGTCTTTTCCTTGCAGTCTAAAGAATTTTTGCAGAATCTTTAACCATACCTGGCCAGTGGCTGTTACAGTATTATGTCCTCTCTCTTCTGTATACAACTTCTTCCATTCTTTTCTTGGGCAGTCCTTTCCACAAATGCTTTTTCTGTCTCTAATGCAGATACATACACATTGCTTTACCCTCTTTGTGGCAGAGGGCAAAATAGAGGAGGAAGGGAAAAAAATTCTTTGTTCTCTTTTTTTCTTCTAAGCATAAACCCAGTTGTTGAAATATAAAATGTATCTGTAGGATCTCTTGAGCACTCTTACGCAGCACCAGAGATATCACAGAGCGGTCGGCTTCCAGCATGAAACATGAGATCATCACTGACTGAGAGCAGTCTGGAAGTCCCAGAGTGCCCGTCCAGTCCCAGGGACAGTTGGCAGAGTAAAAGAAACATTCTAAGGTGTCTTACACCACCTCTTTCCTTTTCCCTTTTTGATTCAGATATTGATCACTTTGGTAGTCCTAAGTATTAGTGATCTATATAAAGAAGAAAATACTGGAAACTAACTTGGAGTGATCGTAGCAAATGGTTAGAAAAATAATAGGAAAAATACACTTCATCCTACTGTATGTTTTGTGAACCTTTTGCAGCTGTGCTGTTTGTGAAGGATCATGGAACTGAAACGCCTTGAGAGGGCAGTGCTTAAGACAATAGGAATTGATACTTAGAGACTTCTGACTTTGAGCACCTAGAGGTTAACAGTCCCCATCCTCTCACTTTGGAGTGGAAATTAAAGAAAGGACTGCCTCAGTTTTGTGGAGTTTTAATAAATACATCTATCTGGTTAAAAAGCTTCATCATACTGTGGCTTGCGCCCCCTTTCCCTTGGAAATGAGTGACAAGATTCCCAACCAAGTTATTCTGAAGTACTTATTAATCATAATCCACTTGCAAAGCTGGGAAAGAGAAACAGGGGAAGAGTTTAGTTCACTTATTTTCAAAACCTCATTGTTTAGCTTGGTGGGATTTAGTTTGATTTTATAGAATATGTCAGTAAAACTGAAATTTCCTTGAATTGTGTAATGAAAGCTGACAATGCTAGTACAGAGCATTCCCACAGAAGAGAGAGGAGAGGTAATGAGAGTATATGCACGAATGGAGCCGTCTAAATGAGAATAAAATAAGCTATCAGCAGACTAGAATATATTGCCAAAACAGTGCATACGAGCTGCACTGGAAGCTTTGCCTGGCTGAACTGTGCACATTCCCATCCTTCTATGACTGCAGGTTTTTGCTAACCTCCAAAACACAGGGGAGGAAGCTGGATCATACTGCAGTTCTCAGGTAGTCAAGCCTTTAGGATCTTGCTTTGTATCTTGGTAGCTATTTGTTCTACTCTTCCATTCATTTCTTCCCTATTTCATGTCTTTAAAAAACAAGAAAGTATTTCCTTCCCACACTTCCTTATAAATAGTTTTATTGTTAATAGAATTTGCAACACATTATATCATCTTTCCAGTTGGGTGGGGGAGATGCATAAATACTGTTTTGGGGATTATTCAGTGAATGGTATGCAGTTGTTCTGAACAGTGCTGCAGCCACATGATCTCTGCTGGCTCATCTGCCTGGTTTGGCTGTGCTGTGTTATAGCCTGCAGATATATTCGTTGTTTAAAGAAATGTTAAAATCTGTTCTTGGCCAGAAATCTGCTTAAGGACTCATACAATACCCTGTTAGATAATACACCTTTGGTAGAGAATTTTTGCAGCATCTTCAACTCTTAAGTCACAAGGCATTTTTAAATTCTGTTTGAATATCCGTTGATTAGAATTTCAAATTTGCAAGAGAGGTAAAATATCTTGTGAAGGATGTGAAGAAGTCAAAGCACACAGCACAGAATTCTGCACAGGATTATGTCTGTGTCATTACTTGGACTACTTTTGAATAGGTTTTGTATAGGTCTCTATACAAACATAGTTTGTTTATTAAATGTGGAAATGGTGTAAGCTGCAAGTTCTGACAGTTCCAAACTTCTTCCTGTTGACTTGGGAATGAAAATGATAAGTACTGATCCTGGTGGCCAGGTAGGATGATTTTTAAGTATCAGAAGCTCAGGGTTTTATGGTAACGTTGACTTCACTTTCTTTTACCTTCCAGTGGGAGTTACTTTGAATGAATCAAAAGGGGTCACTGTAGTACAGAAGGCTAAACCATCAGAGCAGTTGGTGCCTGCAATGAAAGCATAAATGTCTGGAGTGAACAATTAAGATGATTGATGGTAGTTGGTAATGAAGGGCTTTGTCTTTCCATGGCAGGCATGATACTTGAATGGCTGAGCTTTCAGAAACTCAAAAATGCACCAGTGCTCTTGAGTGTAGCAATGAAGAAAAGGCAGTTGTTTTTCATTACCCACACACAGCAAACTGTAGGTCTGTGATGCTCTCTGGTCTGGAATATGCAAGCCTGGTTTGTTTTCTGTTCTCTCCAACATCCCTTTCCCATCAGGTTCCTCAGGAATGATGAAAGCCGCTTCATAGTTGCTGGTGTGCAGTCTTGGGCTTCCTTTGAGTGACCCCTCTGTAAGGCAGGGATGGTGCTCTGCTTTATGGCTTTAGCCATTTTTGGTCTGGCAATGAAGTGGAAGTGAAGTTTTTTATGATGTATTGTGAAGAAGTTTCTGGGGTGCTCAGAGGAGCTCAAATGTTTTGAGGCACTACATAATGTTTTTCCAAGATGTTTGCATTAGAGACCTAAGGAGTGGGTGATTCATAGTTCACTTCTAACATCAGAAAACAACATTTGCAGGTGCTGTGAGATGTATTATTACATTTACTAGATTGAAATCTTCTGTGCCGGGAGTGAAAGTCTGGCATGTTTTAGGTTGATGACTTGGGTAAACGAACTTTAGTTGGCAGATGGATTCCCTTCTCCAATGCTCCTTCCCCTAGCAGAAAGTTATTTATTTTGTCTTTTAGTTATAGTGTGCTAAAAGAAGCATTTCTGCAGTAAATTCCTTTAGGGGAGACAACCTGTATTTGATACCATCCCATAATGAACTTAACAGCAAATACACTGCAGGAGTTCATTTATCTAACTTACTTTATAACCATAAAAGCAGAGTTCTCGGGAGAAAAGGTTTCACCTCTAAATATGGATTGGCTTTAGGGATCAAAATACAGGTGCATCTATCGGCCTTCTGCCCCAGCACACACAAGTTAATAATGGAACTGCTGTAAAGTCTAATGGCCTTGATATGACATCAGGCACTTGTGCATGTGCAGACCACAGGATGTCCATTCTGATTTTCAAACCACTGAAGAAGCAAGGAGTGAATATAGCAGTAATAACTTAAATTGAATATATCCACTCTGAACTAATGAAAAAAATGTTCAGAACTACTGTCACTCAATTAGCTGCTATATAACAGTGTTTTAAAGGCCTTTAAATTTTAAATAAAACCTACAAAAATACAAGTTCCAATCTTCATAGTGACTTAAGCATTTGTGGCAATGAGACTAAAGATCTGAATTCTCTTTTTGGAAATGGAACTTCCAGGAGATCTGCATTGCTAATTCAACCAGAATAGGCCCCCTTCCATAAATCAGCCAATATATGCAGAACTATTTTCGTAGCATTCAAAATGAGCTTGGGTATTCTTTCATTAGATACTACCTAATTAGCAGTACATATTTAAATATATATATATATTAATAACAGGTTTAGGTCATTTAGTTGCTGAAATTAGAAATACTATTCCCATACTTTGGGAAAAGTGAAAGTCACCTGCCATTCTTTTGTGGACAGTTACTGAAGTTCTGTTCAAGAATGCATTAAAAAATCCTCAACAAACAGAAAAAAATGTGTCGTGGAATAAATAGAACATACAGTACAGATTATCCTGCGTGAAAACAGGTGCTCTATAAAGAACTAAAAGGTGTTCAAAAATGAAATAAAGATAGGGCAAAGCACAGGATAGATGGAATTAGGGGTGGCAGGGTAGAAAGGAACGTCATGAAGCTGTGCTGGTCTGCAGGAGGCTTTTTAGAAGGTGAAGAGATGGAGCAATTGAAAGGTCCCATTCAAAAGTGATAAATCATGGTGCATATATACTTCCATACTAGATGTACAGAATTGTCAAAAGGGTCTTGCTGAAGTAGTGCAGAAGATTGTATAAATTTTCAAGATCTCTTTTCAGTAACATTAGATAGCATTTCTGCATAGGCTTGTTAAACATTTGGAAAGGATCTGTAAAACCATCAAGATTTAAAACCAATTTTTATCTAGAAGGGACTGAGACGCCTCCTGCCCAGTCCATATCTCCAGGGTGTCTTACATCTGCTTCATACACATTCACTGCAGACAAGATGATGAAGTTGGTTTTTGAATTCATCCAGTCAGGTATTTATGTATTCTTGTACCTGCAGTGGACATTGGCTCAGCGATTTGAAATCTTATTTCAAGAAATAAGGGAAGCCTTCAGACCCTGCTTTCTGTGAGAAAGAACTGAGTGAAATGCTTGTTCAGTATTGGCATTATAGTCCAGGGATGTTTTCATTTTAACAATCATTTTTGGCACCTCAGGAAAGACATTTTGTCACATTTGAGTGTGGTATGACCCAGATTGAGTTTGAAGCAGAGGCAATGATCACAAGGGGTGAGATACATATCAATTCAATCTGCGAGTTTCCATCCATATTTCTGAATCCTATGTACCAACACAGAAAACTTGTCTTTTTTGCTTTGTTCCTAGAACTGGGTTTCAAAGCCAGCCACAGATAATAGGCATGTCTTTTCATAGCTTGGTGCTACTGAAACAAAGAGCAAAGACAAATCAATTTTTCTTCACTTTTTAAAAATAATTCCATGTATGACACTTTCTCCTTCTCTGTTTTCTTAACAATCACCCTAATATAAAGGTAGCATGTTGTTCCCTCTTGCAACTGATGTGTTATAGAGTCCAGGAACTTGAATTACTTCACACACATACCCTCATATATTATGTGTGTGTTTGTAGATACGCACTAAACACTCTCTCAATCATTCACTCACTCATTTTTATCCTTTTCCATCTCTCAAATGTCATAATTTTGTGGGTTTAATATCTTTTGAGCATTCGAGGAGCAGCAGTAATGTAAAGCATTCAAGTAAGAGGCAGAGTGTAACTCTTTGCGCCATCAGGCAGGAAAAATATCCCAGCACAGGCGATATTACATGAACCATACTTGCTTTCATACAGTGGACTGGTGAGCCCTGTAACTGTGTGACTTTTCCCTCCTGTAGCATCTTAATGCTACTTACTGCTATTTAATGTTCATTTTGGAGGTGGAAATTGGAGGCAGTTTCTTTACTGTTACACAAAGTATTAGGGACAAAGAAGAAAAAAGCTGATTTCCTTTGTAAACTAGAAAGTGGTGGCTGTGGCTGATGCCCTCCTCACCTGCAGGGAAAAGTACTGACATGTTTCTAAGTCATGTGCTCCCTGGAAAGCTGAGTAACACTGCGGAGCATTAGACAAAGAGGCAATAACCTCATCTTCTCAGCTACAGAGCAAAGTGATGTGGCATGACAGGTCCCTGTGTCAAATGCCTGTTCCCCCCTGTGGTTAGTGTCAGAATGCTTCATGGGGAGAAGCTTCTGAAGACTGGGATAGCGAAGGAGCAGTGAACTCCTCCTGCAGTCACTGCCAACGCTGGCAGTGAGGAGGAAGAAAAGTGCTTAAATTTAACAGTTCTGACTTGAAAAGCTGCTTGGGAGCTCACCCTAGAGCACCACAGGCATGAATTTCAGAAATGACAACAAAGTCCACTTAAAAGTAGGAAGGATTTCAGCAAAGGTGATTAAAACCCAAAAGCACTACCTTTGTTACTATGTGGGCATATCTAGCTTAGATGATTGTGGAGGTTTCCTGTATAAGATGAGATGATGGCAAAAGACCCCACAAATCTTGTATGACTTGAGCTTTGGTACCATGTTGATAAATTCTCAACAAAATGCAGTAAATGATCAAATATTTGTTACCCTGTAAGGAAGATAAGTAAAAGCTTTAAACTGGCATTAATTTTTGAGAACTGAGTAACCCTCCGGTGGGTGGGGATCACTCACTTCTGGTTCAGGTGAGATCCCAGCTCTCTGAGCAGTCCCTAACTGTGTCTCTTGTCTCCCTCTGCGGCAGGTTACGTGTTCTGCATGTTGCACCGCCTGCCCGAACAGCACGACTGCACGTTCGACCACATGGGCCGCGGGCGCGAGGAGGCCATCATGAAAATGGTGAAACTGGATCGGAAAGTAGGGAGATCTTGCCAACGTATTGGCGAAGGATGTTCCTGAGTGCAAGACTGCAACCAAATGCTGTTCTCTTAGTTCACTAATGTTAGCCTTATTTAGGACAAAGTCAGCCAGACACCTTGTACTAGGCAAGTTTCAGACTACAGCCAATCAGTTTCCTTTCTTTAGCCAACCGTCCTGGTACTGTAGTTTAGGGATTGATGGTGGTTGAAATCGATCTCTGGCTGGTTACTAAGGTGCCTGCTAGCCACCGTATAAAAATAAAACATGAAGAAATATTATTTTTGAGTATGGCTAGTGGATTTAAACAAAGCAAGAAAAATCCAAAGGCTTCTGTTATTGCTGGAGTCACTCTAAAAGCCTTATGCTGGAAACATTCCAGCTGCAGAGTTAAAACAAATAGTTGTATAAAGCTGGTGTAAAAGTTTGCTATGCACATGGCTTTCGGACAAACTGTTTAATGTGCAGCCTTTCACCTCTTCACTGCTACTGAATCCTGAGGAGGTGAAATACTACTTGGAGCGGCAACTGCAGCTCCTTAAGCCCAGAAGACCTGACTGGTCACTCGTGCCTTCATCGCGTGTGGCTTTTGAGTTAGGCAGTGTCACCAGCATCAGGGATTCTGTTGGGGTAGGAACACCTTTCTGGTTCTTCCCAGGAAGCCAAAAAGAAAGGGGGACAGAGATTCTTATGAAAAATTTTTATATGTATCTTACTATAAAGAACCTATCAGGGTTTTTTTTTTCTTTTTTTTTTCCTTTCTTCTCTGTTAAATTATGATCTCTCTTTAAAGCCAACTCCATCCTGGAGCAGTAAATGGTGCATACTTTTTACATGGCATCCACAGAGATTCTGCGCATTGTGTGAACAGATTCCACATACCTTGAGCAGTGCAGCCATTCCCACCGGCCGAAACCTGATTGGCTCTTGTTTGCCTTTTGCTAAGTGCAGGTATCTGATAATTGATCAAATAAGGCTAATTCACAGCACAGTAGCCATGGCTGGATTCTACAGACTGACTTTCTGTAGCTAGACTTACATATTGGGGAAAAAAGGACATTTTGTAGCAAACGGAATTTGGTAACAGTATTGGGGAACAACCTGTAAAACAAACACCCTTTGTCAGAATGAGTTTGTGTTCCTCACATTCAGAGCGTCAATGAGATAATCAAAGGGGCTCCACCAGCCCTCCTTCTATGCAGCTGAACACGCCCACAAAAATCCCTGCCCACAAAGCAAGTATAGCAAGTGGATGTGAAAAGCATTACCTGGATAGAATGTTCTGGACGTGGTTAGACCCGTGGTTCTGTGTTACGGTGTGTCATGCTGAGCTGAGCCGAACTGCACCAGCTTTGCCAGTTTGGAAACATAAAAGCAAACATATCGTAATCGGGCTGTCTCCTGCTGCACACAGGGCTTATGCAGGCAAAAGGATTCCTACTGATGTCACCCAGCTTAATCCTGAATGAGTTTTAACTTCTCAGTCTATTAGTAAGTTATTAACAAGTGGGTAAATTTGTAAGAAGACCTGAGGGAGGGAAAGACTTTGTCTCATCTTCAAATACTGGGCAGATCTGAAACATCGGGGTGAAGTAAGCTTGTATGTGTGTCATCTTCCATTCTACTTGTTACAGGTAATTAACTCCTTATAGGCCAAATTATACTGTTACTTTGGTAGCCAGTTAGGAACATTTAACAGTGAGACAACTAATTAAAACCAGAATACATACATACATATATATATATATATATATAAAAATATATATATATATAATGTGTCTCTCCACACACACACTCGGCATTGGACTGTATTAGCATTAATTAACCATGAAGCAAGTCAGAAGCGTCCCATCATTATAAATGCAAGCTCTCTGGAAGACAAGCTGGTTTTTTCCCTTGTTCTTATTGAAGAATATGAAACCAGCAGCAAAAGCTTCTGTAATGGGCTGCATTTTCAGAAAATGGTCCTGGTGAGAGGGACTGTCCAAGGATATTATTTACATTTGCCGTGAGGAGTTTAAGAAAAACATGGATTTTGGCGGCTGCTGTGATACGCACTTTCTTTCCTACAAAATCCTATCCTAGCATTTGATGGGCATTCTGATTGATACACAAGACTTTTCTGCATTAATACTGAAGATGCTATTTTGTTCCTCCTTAATATTCTCTTTAATCTCGTTACAAGTGCACAGACGGTTTCAAGGTGGCTCTTGAGAGGACACTACTTAAAGTTCATGTGAATTATGGACAATGTTCACTTTAAACAAAAAGTTGGGGAGGGGGTTGTTCCTTTGCAGTATCTGTTCTGTGAAGTTTGTTAAACGTAAAGAAAGCTTAAGTTCTTGTATCTTAAAAGAAGATCTTATTTAACCCTTTTGTGTTCTAGATTTACTTACACATGTAGCCTAGAGCTCAGTTTTAGTTTAACATTGTGAAAATATTAAAAGAATCTTGTAACTTTATTCTTTTTCCTCATGCTAAAATCAAATTAAACCAATCAGATTAAAGTTTGAATTCCTTTCTGCCTATTCCAACAGATCTTGCTATTTTGCACCATTTCTACTGTAAATTCATGTAAGAAATATGAACAGGGAGAAGACCAAGGTTAGGTCAGTAACTTCAAGCTGAATTTACAATTGGTGAAGGGTGGACAGGATTTTCTGCAGGTTTGGAAGGGAAGGATAGTATTTCTGCTGGGTTTGAATTCAGGGGTTTGTTTTGTAAGCAAATCTACTGCAGCCAGTTTGGTCCATTTAACTTTGAGGTTAGATACAGTAATCACATGAATAAATTGTTCATACTCAAGTCAAATGCGTACTGTACACTGTATCACTGCCATTAAAATGTCTTAAGTGTTCTTTCATGCACTTGGACAGCTTCACCTAGAGTAGCTGTATTCCAAATCAGAATGGGTTGTATTCATAATGGATAAACAGAGAAATAACTATTGTTTCTTAATAGTTTAGATGCTGAAGACACAAGGCTAATATTAAAAACCCACAATTTACTGTATTAGAGGGAGAGAGAATGTAAAACTAATAATTTTAAAACAATTTTGAAAATTGTTCGGAATTGAAATTGTGCCTGATTCATGGGACACATACACCCATTTTTTCCCTCAAATTCATGTGGTACTTCCAGTTATAAAACCGTGCATGATTCTTGAACAAGATGGCTGTGTTCTAGTAAAGGTAAGTTACATAAAACAGCTCTGCCTTTTCATCCAGTTTCAAACCTATGACTAGGTGCGAGCTAGGGCTCCAAGGTAAAATAAGAATTGCCTGGGAATGTTGCTGTGTACCTGTTTCTGTTTCAAAGCAGCTCTGTGTCTTGACTGAGCAGCAGCACATCTGTAACGTGAGGTACCTGAGAACATGAACTGCTCTTCAGTACTCTCCAGGCAACACACAGAAAAGAGTCCTGGTGCAATTCCAGCAATCCAAAAATGATATTATCTGCTTTTATCAACTCAATGGCAGGTGATAAATACATTCAAAACTTGAATTTTGCATGACTTTTCTTTTGAATAAATTGTAATCCCCTGGCCTAGTGAATACAATGTCCTCTTTATATTTAGCTTTGTACTCACTGTGTTGTTCATTCTGTAATCAGCAGTTCCTTCTGTGCTTATGTTACAATTTAGATATAAATCTCTAGGGGATAAAATAACTTTTTTTTAAATCCTACAGTGATTATTTCAGTACAAAAACTCACCAGGGAGGTAAACTGATATTAACTGTGTCATAAGAGTACAGATTTTACAACAGACTCCAAGAAGTATGCCAGTGAAATATCTGACAGCACTTGTCCTCACCGTTGATGTGTAGACAGTTAAGTGCCCTAACAAACTGTAGTAATATTCTCTTTGTTGTATTGTAGTTACTGATATTGTCAGTCATCAGAGGAACGGCTAAGAGAAAGTCTAAGCAAAGTAATCCCTTAATGTAACAACGAGCTTGTAGCCAGTTCAGGCTGGAAATAAATTCATATTCTCCTGGAAGCCTTTATGCCTAGAAAACCAATGGAAGCATTTAAGACTGCACTGTTTACAATGAACTGTATTTAGTGGCACCAGATGTTTATCTCATTACTCAAATACCTGATTAGAATTCTGCATAAAGAACAAAAATAACACGTGTGGTTCAACACAAAAGCTGTGGTGGCAGGAGCTGCTGTGTAAGGATGTAGTTTTAGTGTAACCAGTTCATAAGATTACGCTTAGTTAAGACTGTGTCTGTACATACTTCACTACACAAAGGACCACAGTGAAAAAAGAGTGCATAAGATTAAACTGTTCAAAAGTATTTGCAGTGCACATTTTACATGGTGAACCGGTGCAGTAGTGGGCTTTACTTCTCACTATCAGCAGCTGTTTTGGAGAACAAACTTTACTGCTGCTGGAAAGAGCCACTCTTAAATAACAGTTCTGAAATACACCAGTGAGAAGGACTCTTCCTCATCTTCATTCATTTTTCCTTTTTGTTGAGGCAGTCAGCATATGCAGCTGGGCATTTGAAGGCAGTTCTGCTTGAATGTTCCTCTTTTTGGCTTTTCAGTCTTCCCCACCAGCAAAAAAAAAAAAAAAAAAAGTATCAACTTTGTTGTTCTTGCAAGTCCCTGCATGTTAGTTCAAGCAGATTAAAATATGGATGTTGGTCTACAGAAGTGATGACCTTGTATTTTACTGCAGTGACAGGCTATTTCTTCAGTTAACTGAAACATAATGTAGACATGATTACCTGTTTTGGATGTTGGGCTGGGGGGTTTTTGAACTTCAGTTCTATGATTCTGTTCACTCACACCTTCCCATAAACTCTGCATGCCTCATCTTACACTCTGAAGTTGAGTCAGGACAAAAGAAGGCATGAAAACAGGAGGCAGAGGATGCAAAGTGACAAGTGCTTAGTGATCACATCCACTTTCTCTTGAAGTCAGATCAGATCATAGAAAAGAGGCAGATAATTACTTGCCTAACAGCAACAACTTTTTTGACTTAGTACTACAGAAAACCATTTTGCTTTGTGACTATACCTGTGTAGAGTTTGTCTGAGTCAATTCTGCAACAGACATTATATGCAAAGAAAGGAAACAGGACCATCATAATAAGAAAACATTTTTGATGGATTATTTAGTAATAACTACATATTTTGCTACTGGACCTTCCTATTTTGCAATATGCTGCTATTTTCTTTGGAAGAAAACCAAGCAGAACTTTATAAGACTAACTGTAAATGATTTCAAATTCAATACATGTATCTGAAGCATTAGGAAGAGATTACTGAAATTATATATAGTTTTTAAAGATGGTGATGATGACTGCATCCTCTAACAAAAGGGTTTTGTTCTTCACATAGTAGCAAGTGTTGATGGCAATGGTTTAACCGTAAGCAGAATGTTCCTTTCTGCTAGGTTTGTGCAAAGCCAGTAACATGCAGTAGGATGCTGTGAGTTAATAACTTGTAGCACGGTGCAGTGACTGTGTAAGTAATAATAAAATTATAGAGACCTACTCCTGTCTGTGGCTCTCCCTTCACATGAAAAGACAGGTAACACCCACTCTTTCCTTGTTGCTTAGTCCCCTTTATTCTTCTGTGAGTTGCAGAAGACACCTTCCTTCCCTCTACCAGCATGCTCAAGGAGGGTGGAAAAACAAATTCTAACTAAAGGGTTTTTAAGGAAAAAAAAAAGTTGATATCTGTGAAGGCAAAGTATTGAAGTTATCCTCCATATCAGAGATGCAACTCCAGAAAGAGCTCTCCTTAGAGCTCTTGGAAGGAACACTTGAAAATTTTGAGATGTTTTTCCCCCCTTTGATTGTTTAGGATCTCTTTGAAGCAAAGAGCTAATCCTTTAAAAATCCTAAAAAATAAAGAAAAGCACAGCATTGTATCTTCCTTTGAAAGGGGCCTGCATGATCAGCACTGCTGCTTTAAGCCAGCTCAATGAAAGGTTCATTGTTGACTCCTGAAATGCTCAGTCTCATCTCTCCACTTTTCAAAGGAGCAAATAAATGCAAGACTCTTGGAGGAGGGAGGAAAGAGTCTGAGCTAAAGCTGAGCTAAATTCATTCTAGCGATAATGTCTTTTTTTCCCCCACCTCCTCCTTTTGCAGTGTTTACATTTGCTTTAGATTCCTGAAAGCTTCAGCTACACCAGTTTCAAGAGAAGTCCTTTAACACACTGCATTTAGCAGCAGCATGAGGAAGATGATGAGCTCTAGTAGGTTAAAAAGAAAATTAATCACTGTTGGTCACCAAAACTCTTGTCCACACTAGAGTGTTAAAAGCACGGCTACCTGGAAATGTTTTACCTGATCCACCTGTATCAGCTTTGCATGAATCCTCCTTTGGGTAGTCTGTCATGTGCACAGCAGCCAGAAGTGTGACCTTTGTCCTGTCTGCAAGCAGACTTTGCCCTTTGTTACACACACCCACCCCAACATTTGTATAGATAGAAATACTCACCAGGCAAGCAGCAGTTAGTTACAAATTCTACAGCTATACATCTGGTTTTAAGTCTCTCTGTATACCCCTTGTTTTCTCCTTTTGACTGTTTGGTCTCAGGTCTTGTCAAAAATAATAGTTCCACATGTATTTCCTGTACATGGACCCATATACACATACATCTCCTGGGACATCAAATGGCTGTAGCAGAATGATGCTGCTGGAAAAAGCCAGCTTTCACTTCCTGCACACCCACATGTGTATTCTCAGTCCTTGTCTGGCTTGTCTTCTGGGGAGATGCAGCTTGTCCCCATATCTCAATCTGCTTGTTTAATAGTAGCTGTAGTTAAATCATTATCAACCCTATAGACTTGGTCCTGGAACCACCATGATGTTCATTTGCAATTCCACTAAAAACAACCCCCCTGAGCACGCAGGAAGTTTGAGTGACTGCCAGCAGTTCTGATCTTTCTCCACAGCATGTGCCCTGCTGTCCTGTGGGCACAGAGCTCTGAGGGATGACGGGAGTGTGCACGTGTGCAGGATCAGCAAGGTGATGCTGATTGTATTCCAGCTGCCACTTTAATAGAAATACTTTGCCTCTGAGGCAGCAACTCCTGCTAAATTAGTGGGAGCAGGTAAATACGTGCTATTTGAAACTTACTATCCAGTAAATATCTATTTATCAGCCTTTTTCAGCACCTCTGCCAGCCTTCATTTCTTTATCTGCTGATTTCTGTAGGCTTTCCTCCATCATCCCTTTTACAAATTCTCCCTCATCGACTATGATGCCCACTCCTACATCAAATTGTCCTGTTCAGAGACAGTCTCTGTGAAGACAGCATAACAGTAAAGATGATCACGTATCTAAAGGTGCTGGGGCTTGTATTGCCATCTGTAATGAAAACATTAATTTTTAAATGTTAAATGACTGCTGTTGTTTAGTATACGAAACTCCTAGAGCTGCCTTACTACACTGTAGCAAATAACATTAAGGCTGTATTCTACTTCCAGTTCAAACCCCTTTTTCCTTGCTCTTAACTCTGGACTTTCTCAATCTGAGGAACCTTAGGCTAGCTTGATACTGCAGCCACTGGAGATACGCAGGCAGTGTTTGATAGCACCTCTCCAAGTACCAAATATCCATCCAGACCAAGAATAAAAACTTGTCTGTTTGTTCTGCTTTAATTCTTTCTCTTGTTAACCCAATATTGTTATTCTGTGGATAAAATACAAAGCTATCACTCATTTGCCAAGTAATGCTAAACGTTCATCAAGCACAGTGATTGATTTAAGATTTTTAGCATGTGGCTGATACTGTGGGTTTGTTTGGTTTCTTTACACCAAGCTTCATGAAGACAGTGCTCAAGTGTTAACAACTACTGGAACAGGCAGATCTGACTGGTGTAGAAACCACGGGTCAAGCAGGCCCAAGTCAAGACTTCTTACCATGAAACAGAACCAGTTCCTTGCCTTTGCTGTTCTCTGTGTGGAGAATAAAGGTAAAGCCAAGTCTGCTGCCTCAGCTGCATTGCCTGTGCCAGTTGTCCCCTGGCTCAGCAGCTGGAGGGGTGCTCTGTGCTGCTGCCCCAGGCCCTGGGAGATCTCAGGAGTCACAGAACTATCAACCATGAGTCTCTGAAGGCAGTAAAGCATGTACATTGTACAAACTCTATCTAACCATGTTTGTTCTGTGAAACTATAAAATAATTTATGAAGAGATGTGATGTATTAAAAGAAGACAGTGCTGATCTGCAGTGGAATCGTGCGTTCTGGGGTGGCTTACCAGCTTTTGGCTGGTAGCAGTAAGGTAGGTAAGGAAATTCAAAAAGCTTATGTGGCTTAAATCACTCCACAGGAAGTGAAACATATTAGGCCTTATGCAGTCTGCATACATCCAGCAAGGCAGAGAGATTAATGCTTTTCTTTCACACCAGCCCTGATTCAGCCACTTAACATCAACACAGATCAGTTTCCCTCAGTCAATGTTCAGCATCTTTCCAGAGTAAAGGCAAGGAGGATCAATCATTTTGAGAGCAGTCCACAGATAAAACATATCAGAGTTAAATATCTACTATAAGGATTACACAGTTCTGTGTAAAGCGTAGCAAAATAGAATTCTAATACTGAAAGCATTTCGAATACAACACTACATTTCTGATTTCTCAGAAAGCTCCATGGGAGCCAAGATTGGGGCATTAACAGCAGAAAAAACCAAAAGGCAATAGGCTTCCCGCACCATATAATTCTTCACGGTAAGACAGTCTGACCCTTGCTGTTCTTACTGTTTATGGATTTCTTGGTGTAATTTTCTGTTTGAGAGAGCTTAACTGTGAGCTACAGTTTGTGGATACTGTGTAATTCCATTGCTAGATAACTGCTACTCCAAAGTGTGTGAGAAGAATGAAAGGACTAAGCCTTAGAATGTCTAGCTTTTGTCCTTTATTTTTAGGCACGTGTCTAAAGGGTTGATCCCCTAAATATAGAAAAAACAGGCAAATTTAAAGTTACAAATTTTTCCAAGGGACCTGCATAAACTTCCTGCACCGATTTCATCAGCATGTTAATTGGGAGCTGCCAGGTAAACAGTCTTCAGTTTAAAAAAAGCCTCAGTGAAAAGTGACTCACTCTCTCCAGCCAGAGGAGATGCCATGCTTCTGTTCCGTACAAATTATCCGTGACTACTGGGGTCCCGTCTGTGCCAGCACAGCCACACAAATAGAAGTACAGGCTTTGCATGCCAACTCTCACAATCCATGAAGGCGGTGGAACTTCAAAGGTTTGCAAGAGATAACGGGTTTACAGGATGCTGCTCTAACCATCTTTTGTTTTACTTCTCTGCTGGCACATAGGTCTTATGGAGAAGTGTAACAAATGTCTTTGTTTTGGTGAAGTGCCAAGCCAACTAAGACTTAAACACTGCACATACCATGCCCAAAATAAAAAGGATCTTTCCTTCTCGAGAATATGAAACCCAGTCACATTCCACAGTTGCGGTGGGCCTACGACACTCACAGGGGTATCTCACACAGGCATTATTTCATCAGAGATGACAGACTATGCAACCTTCATCTGCAGGCACTTCAGCAATTAGTTCATGTAATTTGGCAAGGAGAGAGAATACTGGGGTCTAAAGTATCCACTTATCCCAAATTCAGCTCAATGTGGTAGCCAGCTCTGATACTGAGTTAAAGTCCACACCAACCCAGGTAGAAGAATCAAATTCCATTTCTGTGCTTTCCCATGGACTATGCCAAAACAGTAAAAGAAATGCCATCCCTGGTGTGATCATCATACGAGTCCCTCATCACTCCAAATTCATAGGCAGCATCAAGGAGTTCAGATTGGCCAGGCCAGGCTGAGACCAGTACACCAGCCTCTGTGCAGCGAAAAGGGTTCAACCCCCTGCTACTGTGGAGAGAAGTCACTGTGACATTCCTGCCCTGACTTTGGTAGACAGGCAGGACAGAAGGGCAGCCATGGGTAAGATACTGATACTGTCAGTACAGTGACTGTGCAGTGCTGGAGCTCACGAGGCACCTCCTGCATGAGCTCCATGTTCTGCCCCTACATCACTTGGCCATGCCTTGCCTGTATCCTGCACACCTTCTTCTCCAGCAGTAGGAAGGGCTTAAGAGCTCCTCTGCAACAACATCCACCCAGGTTCTCAGACAAGTGGCAGATCAACACTCTGGCAAATGCTTGACCAAAAGCCGTCAAAGAGGAAGGAAAAAGAGCAGAACACCCTGTGCCACTTTGGACTGCTGAAGGCCATTTTGAAACCTTCCCTCTCCCCATTCTCCCAACCTTGTTTCTGGTCCTGAACATCTGTCAAGCAAAGGTCAGTGAAGGGACACACATGTTGTACACAAGCCTCCTCCTGACATCCCACCAGCTCTTGTCCGAACTTGCAGTGGTGGCTCAGTATTTGATGGTACTGGAAAGTTTGGTGGGGGTGGCATCGGATGCAAAACTTGGGTGGAATGTCCTCCTGACACACAACAAGGGAAGTTGCTTTGCTGTTTGTAAAAACTGGCAAGAACCAGCCTCTGTTTAGTGAGCTGACAGTGCCCATTTTATCACTTGGGATGCTGAAGCAAGTTTTAGTCAGTAACCCAACCTCTGGGTACAAGACTGTTCCTCAGGAATGGAAACAGTAAATCTCTCTGCCACAGTTTCATTCTCTGCTCAAGCTGAGCCCTGCATCAGTGACTGCACAATGTCAAGGTGCAACATAAAATACCTGGCTCCATGCTGAACTAATGCTTTGACTCAGTATTTCATTTTCACAAGAAATGAAAAACAAATAGACATGGAAGATTACTGAAAGGACAGGTCACTAGCCATGGTGACTGGGCTCTACATTACACGGAGTTCTTACAAGTCATTCAAGTTTCCTAAGGTTAGCTGGAGTACTGTTCTCCTCTTTGTCACACTAAGAGGGTGTTTGATTTTGCTTGTGGTGTTGTAAATGTATCAGTTTCCTCCCAGAGGTATTTGCCCTTTAGGAAAGGGATCAAACTGTGCAATCCAATTTGTAAAGCACTGAAATACTTGCATAAAAGTGCTACATACAGGCTATTCAGAGGCTGTCTGTCAGTATTCATTTCAGAATAGCCTGGGTGTAGGAGAAAGTAAAATAAGTGTGTGACCCTAAATACAAATAGTCAGTATGTGGCTCCTGAAGAAGAACATGAACATTGTTGACCCAGAACCTGAAGGGTAGGATTTAAAGGACTTTCCTTTCATTTTCTGTTTTAGCAGCCTTGAAAGTAGAAATTCTCCCCATCTCACAGGGCTACCTCTCCCACAGATCAGGTCTTTGGTAGCATGCCAATTTCACATCTATATTTATTAGTAAGTGGACAAAATGTATTGAACTGCCAACATTTCACAGCTGAGAACTAAACCTGAGAATTAAGTGACCAAATAACTATGAAAACAACTGGTATCTGGCTGGAATGAAACTAATTCCTAGATAAACCAGCAGTTCCTGATTATTATCCTGACCATTAAGATTCCTCCTTCTTCCACTGGTATTTAAAGAAAACCTCTCTGGGAATGCTGCAGCATCACAGAAATTGCACAAGACTTCTGTAAATTTCTGGGCTAACACAACTTCAAAAAACCCCAACAAATATCAAGTGCCATGAAAATGCATTTTCTGCCATCTCTTTAGGCAGCAAAGACTAAGTGACACGACATCACCTTTCATAAAGGGTTTTAGTTTGCTAATAACAGTTCTGTGGACTGCAATTAAATGCACAGCTTTATGCAGCTGTGGTACAACGCTATGGTATATGGAATTCTGCTCAAGTGCTGTGGGAAATAAAGCGAGCAGAAGAAGAAACACTTCTTTATAGCAACAAGGGAGTCTCATGCCAGGAGAGAGGCAGCCACCCTGAGGGCACAGCAAACTGTGAGTAGCTGTGGTGGCACTCACCATCCCTCCACTCCCCACAGATGCAAAAGCAGTTCTGACCTTCACTGGGGCATTCCTCAGTGTGCAGTGCTTGCCCTGCAAAGGCATTGCTCAAGCTGGCTTGCAAACCTGACCAGCAGTGTTAGGCTCTACTTGTCTACATCAAGTCTGGTTCAATCCTTGCCACCAGTTTAATCTGTGGGTCTTAGACATGTCCAGTGCTGAGATCTCCTGACTGCAGATTTAATATCCATACAGTGCTCAACACCTCTACTGCCACACTACTGCCACAATGCCACAAAGACAGCAGCAGCAACACTGGCCAGACTTCAGCAAAACCTCGGGTTGTTTCTTATATTTGGCAGAATTGCCATTTATCAGGTAAACCATGCCCAGCCTTGCCCTGCTGAGCCTCATGGCCCTCCTCTGGCCTCAGCAGGGCCAGTGCTTTGGCATAAAGACACTTTCCTGCTAAAAACTGGACAAGGTCTCTTCTGCTCTAAGATCACCAGGCCATGCTGATCGCCAGCTGCTGAGCTCTGTTGTTATCTTTGCTTTTAAAGCACTCTAGACAACCACAATGCTGCACAAAACATACTCATTTATTTAGTCAAATGACATTAGCCCTGTCTATTACATTGATGCAGCCAAACTGACATTTTTATTGATCCAGGTAGCCTGTTCTATGTGCCTTCTTCATTATTTTCCATTTGTCCAATTAAAGTAGAAAGAGAGAAGAAAAACAGGCTGTGACAGAACCCTGAAATAGCTTGAGTTTTCATGTGGAACAACTCCCCACCTTTTCTTTCAGATAAGCACATCAAAGTACACCAAGAAGCTCTCAATCTCTAAACCAGGAGATGTTCTAGTTTATTAGGCTCTAAAATAAGGCCTCTCTTCAAACAGATAAAACCTGAGATTTGCTTGGTAAGGCAGTCAATAAAAGAGTTTCAGAGCACATTCTCCCTTTCTCATCACCCTGTCCTTATGGAAAAAGAGAGGGACTCTCTCTCTCTGTTGGAGTTTCCCTACCCATGTTGCTGATCTTTCCTCCTGAAGGTTTTCTAACTGAGAACAGCTTTTCCCCCTGCCACCCCCAAGAGAAAGTACAAGTACTTCCAACAGTGTTTCACCCTCGTGTAGCAGCTGCAAGACACACAGGCAGCTCTTCCTCACTGCTACTCCACTACAACACACCCCACGAGAAACAAAGGGAACAAACTAAGCAGCTGCACAAGCCCTGCATCTGGTACCACCTGCATCTGCTAAACAAATCAAAAAACAAGAACTGTGTACAAGAACTAGGACAGCTCAACTGATGTGCCCAACCTGCATTACTACAGTACACCCTAGACAATGAATTTCATGCAGCCAAGAAGAACCAAAAAGTCATTTAGAATAAACAGGAAAGCTGGGAAAAATAAGCTTGCTAAATTTAATTCAGAGTATTAAACCTGGACTTTTGTTGTCAGATTTGGTGGGCAACTTAAAAATATGCCATGAAGAGCTATGAAGACCATATTCTTCCTTTTACAAAGAAAAATCCAGACAGAAGGCAGGTGCCAATAAGGTAGCATTTATTTTAGTCATGTAAATAGTATCTTCCATAACCTCCATGTCTTGATATCAATAAATGACAGTAATAGAGAAACTGAGATAACAGCAGGTCTGCATGAGCCCAGAGGTGACTCCGGGTCTCCAGTGATGGGCAGCTGAGCACTGTTTGACAGATGGCCTGAAAACCTGTCCAGTGGCTCAGCTCATTCTGAATGGCTGCTCTTCAATGTAGAATGTAAAGGGAACATGTTGACGACACTGTGCAGGAATGAGAGGGACACAGTTTGCATAACAGCTCTATTGTTATGTTTGTTTCTTTTTAAATGAGGTGTGTGAGCCTGTAATCTAAAATCTTTTAAAATGCTCTCCCTTTTTACACCTTCCTTTTTCAGCTGCCAAGGTTTTATATCTATGGTTTGAGAATTTCCATAGCTATCACATGCAACAGCTTCAGCAGCAATTGTGAGGTTGTCCAGTGTTTATAGATATATTCAATTAGTTAACATGGGGAAGGCTTTGGTTCCTAATTTGTTCCATTTCTGTCTTCTCCAATACCTTTCCACTGAGATCAGAATTCCAGAAGTCTAAAATCAAACCCTGCAAGTCAGTCAATGTCAGATGCTGAACCTAAGTGCTTTCTGAATAGCAAAAATAGATTTATCTTCTTTTATTAATTACAGCAATGCAGCACCTTTCTTTTCTGATAAGAAAGATAAAGATCTTTCTTATCTCCCCACAACCCAAAGAAGATATCTGAGATGGCTTATGTTGGCTAGGCTCTTTTCTCTCATTTGGAATCATTTAATGGCTTTGTAAAACAGGCACCCCAGCAGGTAAAAACAATTACCCAGAAGGTTTTCCATTCAAAGGGAAGTTTGATTACAATGGTTCATCTTGGGCCCCCCATCCTCTGTCTCTCAAGCAATTCTGTCATTCAAGATGCAGATGAGAAATCAGTGTAATTAGTACCTATTTCTCAGCAGTAGCTGAGCTGACCTACCTTGTACATGCCATTTTTCCTCCTTGATGCAAGAGCTTAGCAGCATCTTAACTTCAGCAGCATAAAGAGAAGATCAAGTCAATTAGTGGCAAGAGGAAAAAAGAGCAGTTCCTCTTGCAAGTAAGAAAGGGAGAGCAAGTACTGCACAGATTAGATGGCTCATTACTATCTTTTTCATCTCAGATTTTAAAAGGCAGCAAAAATGCTAATATATCATCAGAAGTATTTGCTAAGATTTTCTGCAGTCAAGCTGAAGTCTAAATGCAACAAAGAAGTGTTAGAAATCCCACGCAAAGCCTTGGTGCCAAACAATTCCTGATCAGAGCACTGAAATGCTTCACCTGGCATTTAGAATGCCACAAGCATCAGAGATCTGCCCTTTGGAGATGATATAAGGCATCAGAACATCTCATTATCCTTAACACTAGAAAAATCCAAACAGTCAGTCTACTACTGAAATTTTACTGCTCGATGTAGCCTCAATTGCGAAGAGCCCCAATCACAAACAATTTGTTCTTTCAAAAAAGGAAATCTCTAATATGAAGAGCACTCTTTTCCTACTGAGTTGCCTATACAGAGGTAAACAAAGCCCAATCCTTTTCACACAGGAAAATCATCAAATGTGTGGATTAAACAGAGATTCATCACTACCCCTCTGAGCATGCTGGGAACACTGCACATTTCTTCGGCATGAAAAAACCCAATCATTTTCAAATGAGATTTCTGTCTCCATTCCAAATGGAGCTGCAAGTGATTGAGTTACTGTGGTGTACAGTGAATCAGAGCTTGTCCATTGAGCAGCAGTAGCCAAGGCCATGGTGTGCCCTTAACCCATTGCAAATGCAAAGTAAAACCACTTCCACATGGCCTAGCTTAAAATCTTGTACTAAGATACCATCCATCGCCAGCACTTCAGTAATTCTTCACATGCATTCTCCTCCTCTTGCAAACACAGTCCTTCACACACAGTACCTCAAACATTTGTTATCACAGGAATGTAGATTTAGGGAGGCAGCACTGACATTGTTTACATGGAAATTTGAACAGGCCATGCAGAGTAAGATTTTCACTGCCTTGGGAAGTTTTTAACTGCAGCATAAACCAGATGCAATTTTCATGTAGTGCATGAATGATGGCACTTCCAGAAGGACAACATCCCCTGTTATCACAGCAAAGTGCTGTCTGCCCTTGAGGAGAGAGGAATGCTTCCTCCTCCATCAAAGGACTACACTCCTTGCAGCACAAGCTTTTCCCGTCGCATTCTCCCGCCTAAGGACTGACCAGATTTGAACCTGCATTATCTCACAAAAGTTAGCAGAATCACAGCCCATGGCAGATGGCCAGCATGCCAAGCAAAATATTACTCTAATCTGCACAGTCAGAATGTCTTCTTTCCAGCCTTGACTGATGGTCTTTGAGCTGGATCCTCAACTCCTGTGACATCTTCAAAAAGACCAGCAGCTGCAAGATACCGCACTGCTTGTGACAACAGTCTGGTACTAAAATGGTTGTGAAATCCCACTGCATCAGAACGGGACACAGATACTACAGCCCAACAGGGAGTCGTGTACTGGAATGGGACAACAAGACACACAAAAGGAATACCACATTTACTGATGTTAAAGGGCTGTTACCCAAACAGTCATCCCTCTTTTCGTTCACCTGTGCAAGTCCCACACAGATCAAATAGCTTTCTGGAAGGTCACTGTCAGGAAGAGAAAGATCCAACAGCCAGTATTTCCAGGTCAGCCTGACTTAAAACATTCAAGGCACAGCCTCATGTTTATATCGTGGTCCGTTATCCTTGCGTTGGAAGACAGCTCCCTAGATCACAAAGTCTTTGGAATTCTAGATAAAAGCCAGGGATAACATGGCAGAATGCAAGGAGCAGAGACTTCACAAGAGGAGTTTCTCAAGCATGCACATTTTACACAATAGAGGCAGAGATTCACTGCCCAGGATTCATGAACCCCAGCTCTCCAACACAGCAGCCACCCCAGCCCACTGATGATACAGAGGAAGAGTACAAAGACCTCAGGTTCATGTTGTGCCCACCCCACTGGCTGCAGGCACTGAGGCTGAACTCTGCAGCAAGGTTTGCCAGCAGGAATGGTGTGGAATGGCAGAGGGGCCCAGGCTAACAAACCTGAGCTAACGAGCTGTCCCCAGCACTGTGGGAGCATGAGCTGCACTTGTGGCACAAAGGAAGCCTGTGGGAGTCCTGGGTGATGTTGAGATGGGAGAAGCAGTGTGTACCTAAGAAGCATCTGGGATCCCACAGTCTGGTTGGCAGAAGCAGTGTGAGGGCTCTGATGGTTCTCCTGGTTTGTTGTTAACACAGGTGCTTATATTCTACCTACAGCTGTCCTTTCAATGGTACAGCTTTCTGCACATCTGTACTCTTGTATCAGGGATGACCTGGACCTGTCTGAACCGCTGAAAGGAGACAGACAGTAGAGACAATCTACTCAAAAAAAGCAGACTGCTGTCTAGATTTGGACTGTGAAGCAAATTCTGCTCCAGCTTTACCATGAACAGCCAGGTGATCGGTGAAAATGAGAAAAACAGAGGTGGGGTCACAGGGTGAGACTAAGCAAGGAGGGGTCCAGGCCAATAGCAGCTGCACACAGCAATCACACTCTCCCAGGTGTTTTCTGTACTCAACAGCTGGGAGCAGTCAGAGGTGTGATCTCTGCTCTTGGTAAGAACTGGGCATGAGCATCTCTGAAGTGGGAGAACACATCTCAGGATGAAATGAACAACTCTGCTGTAGATGCTCCTCAGACTCTGCATCTTGAGAGACCCAAGATGGAAAGTATAAAATCCCTGTTAGCTCTGCAATTTTGCTTCAGTAGAGGAGCTGTAAGTTGAGAGACATTCAGCATATTTTTTATCAGCTTAGCAATGAAGAGACCATGCCATAGATAGTTTAGATGCACTTCACCCCCCTTAACTGTCCATGTAGGGGGTGCTCTGAGCTAAGCACTGTCCCCACAGCCCCAGGTGTTAACTGGCACTGGGCTAGGAGGAAATCCCAGAAGGAAGTTCTTCCTTCCCCCAAAACACTAGTGAAAGCCCCACTTGCTAGACTACACAAAGAATGCAAGGGTAATCCTGAGTGACACAGAATCACTGCACAGCCTCAACATGCCAGACACTGCTTCCTAAAACTGCTTCTGTAGTTGTAAGATCAACAGAACAGCTCACTCCACACCTGCTGTGATTTAATTGGTTTGGCCACAGGTGACCAGGCTGTACAATACAATATTCTACGTATGCTGGCACAGTCTTTGTGCTTTCCTTTTGCTGCTGCAAATTCCTTATTAAGCATGTCTGGAAACAGAAATACAAAGCTGAGATTATCACAAGGTGTTGGGACAGTGAGGTCTATCCACATTCTGTCTGTCAGCTCTGTTAGGGCAAGGGGCTGGCCACTATTTTCCTCTTTCCCTCAGCCCACTGGTTCCATTTACATTACTACCTCACATAATGCAACAGCCTTCACATCTTCATAGTTCAGTTACCTCCACTCTACAGATTTCTGTCCTAATGCTGAGGCAAACTTAATTGCTCATCAAGTCAAGTGTGCCTCAGGCCCTTCCTGTGCTGCCCTTTAAATGCAAAAGCAGGCACACAGTAAAATCTACAGAGTCACCGGAAAAGTTCTTCAGGTCTCATCTTCAGTGCATTGCCCACAAGATATATGACAATGGTTGGATGGATCATGCTGTTCCAACACTGGTCACTCCCCAGGTTGCAAATTTTTTTTCCCCTCTACTGTTATCCTGCATTACTCTGGCCTCTATCCCTCTATTTTTCAATAATTGTTCAAAGGTCTTTGGGACAGAGCTTAACTTTTCATTACATACAGAGTACAGTCTTGAGTCTGATTGGGGCCCTCAGATGCAATGATACAAAATAATAATAATAGCTGCAGAGCAGTGGTAATACTCCCCAGTTGTAATGGGCATGCTGGAAACATTACTTGATGTTTATAAAGCTTTTTCAGACTCTTAGATGAAAGTCAAGCTAGTGATGCACAGGATTTATTATTCTATTCAGCACTTCAGTATCCAAGGCTAGCATCTATTCTAGTTGAAAGAGATTTTTACTGTATTGTAAAATGGAAACAAAATGAAATATATACAGTGCATGGTGCTTTATATATAAGGCACAGGCAGCACAGGAACAGAATTTCATTATTGAAATGGATGTAGCTGAAGCTGTTACACACAGTAGGTAAAAGACCAGATTCAATGACCTCTTATTCCATTTAATCAAAATTGTTAGTATATGGTTTTCCAAAGGCCAAAGAAAATTTCTGGGTTTTTTTTTTTCTTCTTTTCTTTATTACATATTTCATCACTTTGTAATAAACCTTTGTAGCTGCTTATGATGTGAATCTCAAGCAGACTTGACCAGCAAAGAAATGAAAATAAAGCACATGTAGGTTCAGCAAACAAAGCCACAGTTCTCCTGCAATACCCTGTGCATTTAACCACCAGATCACAACCATCCGAGGAGGCTGCACTCCCTCTTCCTCATCACAAGTTTCTGCTCATTTCACTGCATCCCCCACTGCTCTATTTAGATGCAAGCTCTCCCTTTCTCCCTCTCTGCACTTGCTGAGCACAGAGGGAAGGCGATGCTGTTTTAATGGTGCTGGTTATGCTATACGTGGTCTTGCTGTTTCTAGGAATAGACATGCTCAGACATCAATTAACATCTAATTGCAGGAATTAATCTTGTTCCTCTGCCTCAGACACCACAGAGATCAAACCAAGCCCATTTGCAGCTCTATTTTTAATATAGTGGAATCGTAGTTTTTTTCCATCCAGTGAAAAATAATTAAGTGACATGCTGTCCAGAGAATACACAGTTCAGGGATCTGGGTGTTTAGGAAGAAATGAACCAAGCAGGAAAAGATCATAACTATTTGTGCCAAAGCATCTTTGTTACTGCAAGTCTTCCCTCTCTTCACACCTTCTCACCAGTACTTCTCTTCACACCTGCTTGCTTGAGTGATCCTCAGAGAGAGAGTGAGAATTATGAGAGTGGCTTGGGAAGGAGCTGAATTTGCCAGCCTAGCAGATAATCCCTAATTCTCAGGGTCAGCCTGTCCATAAAGGCAGAAGAAGAGTGGAAAGAAGATAAAATAAGGAAGTGGAGGGAAAGATTTTAAAACCAACAACCAACCAACAATAAAGCAAAATGTTTTTGTAGCTTTCCCTTAAAGCAGTTGCATTCTTTAATAAAGCATTCTTTGTTATTTCCTGAAGACAGAAATTGCAGGCCACAGACAAGGCTTTGTACTGTATTTTGCAAATTTTTGTACCAAATGAAGCAAAGCAGCTTTCAGCAGACAGCTCCCAGTCTTAAGATCCTGCCGCAGTTTCCTACACACATCAGCAAGGATGGCTTGAGTGTGGCCAGTGAAGTTAGGGTGGAAACAGATTGGGTTATTTAGCAAGAAAAGAACAGAATCCTACACAGTAAGAGTCAGAAAGCTGAGCTGCAAAGGGCTGTGTGACATAACTCTGACACAAGACTGCACTCTAGGACTGGGTCACACCACCTTCTATACCAAACCTAAAGCAGCTGAAGCAGGCATTATGTCCATGTACAATGCAGACTGCTGATCTATATTTATGGAAAGCTCTTTGATGGCTCCTTCAGCTTTCAGAAAGACCTGAGCCACTCTTCCTCATTCCTAGGTTAAATTGGCAATGTCCTAGGTTAAATGTCAAGGTCAACTGGCATGACATGTAGCATTACTCATTTTTGCTGCCTGTGTCAGTCCAATTATTCTCTTAGCTCGTCAGCACCAGAGACCTGAGCTGATCTCACCTAAGGCCATCACCCCTTTGCTTCCATTTTCTGTCGTTTGCCAAATACAGTATGCCCAGTAATAAATAACATTGAACCCTTCCTCTTACTAGAGGAGAATGTGGAACATTCCTGCTTCATACCAGCTCACACTCCACTCAGAAATGCAATTTCAGAAAAAAAGTGCATCTGTGAAGCTTTCTGGCACCTTTACTAAAGGTCACTCCCTGTGTGAGGAGCCCATTTGGAGGCAATGAACATGGGTCAGCCCCACACCCACAGACATTTCAGAATTTCCCCCACAAAAAAAGGGGTGTGGAGGAGCACCACCATTCCATTTGCTCACAGATTTTCAAAAATCCCACCTTCTTACTTTCAAAAAGAAGAACGGTTCCCAGAGCTTTGGCAACCAGACCCATCGTTCCCACATTGCATTGTAGTCATAAACATGAGAAGTGTTGCTGGAGATCTGCCATGTCACACCTGACTGGAGAAACTCCTGGTTCCTTTAGAAGGGGAAGATGCTCAAAAACAAGACTCAGTTTGGTGACACTTTCCTGGGAAAAGGTCAAATTTACACATGCTTACGTGTGAGTGAAAGGCAGAGGCAGGCTGGGAGTAGCAATCTCTGCTAAGAAGTAAGACAAAAGAACCAAAATACATTTATTCAATGCACATCATAAGTTACTTAATTTACATTCCTATCAAGCAGCAATAAACATCCTTCTGCTGCTTCCCATTTCCCCTCCCCCCAGTTTTTCCATTAGGAGCTCAGCTGGAGGCAAGGAAGGAATGGGAGAGGGGGGAAATAGAGAACCTAATTCCATCTATCTAGTTCTCAAAATACTGATACATAATTCTGCCAATACATGTTACCTTGACTCATGACCCTTGTGCCCCCAGCAGTCCTTACTCACTGCTGACAGCAGAGCTCCCAACTACTAACACCACATCTCAACAAAAATTTGACTCACTTGGCACTTCTTCCACTACCTTATTTCAGCAGTTTGCCCCTCTTCCTCCTAATTGCATCCCCCCAAACCACCAATAATCCATACCATTGCAATCCAGTAATTTTATGCAGCAAGAAAAAGTAATGCAATCAGTGAGAGAGCTGAAGGAATCCATTCTCCACTGTCTCATCCTATCCTACAGTAAACATACTTCCTTAGGAAATGGACATTGCAATGAAGCAAGAACATAAAGAAAAGCAAACTGTTCCCAGCACAGAGGTCTTCTGTCCAGGTGAAACCCCCACAAAACACATAAAGTAAGGACCATTCTATTTGGATGGTATTTACCTCACTTGAAAATCACACTGATTTTTTTCATGTGAAAAGCAGTTGCTACCAAGTGCTAAATACATCCTAGGGTACGGAAGATAAAGAAAGTAACCTCAACATAAACCCTAAGCACAAAGCCAGTATTTTAAAACGTGAGCCACGCTCAAACAAAAACATTTTCACATTCAGAGATTTTCCTTCTTTCTTTCTTCAAAGGCACAGACAGAGATGCCCTGATCCCAAAGCAATCAGGTCACTCCTTCAGAGTAACAGATACACACCTGAACTCAAGAGTAACCAAGAGGTACAGTTACAGTGGTGCACGCATGAGAAAAGAAATCAAGTACCTAAACACAGCACTGGTCTGGGGAACATGCCCCAGGCATGGATGTAATGCTGAAGCACACCAGCACTTTACACGGTTTTTGTCAACAGCAGCTGAGATTTTACTGAGTAGGAGAAAAGGGTGTTCAGATGAAAGACTGTAGTGTCCCATTTCTGACTTAAACTGCAAAGCAAATCAAAGTGTGACTTGCATTCCTACCTTAATTTTCCATTTATATAATCACAATACCAATATTAGACACCTTTAAAAAATATTTTACTATCTTTGTTTGACAAATGCAACATTAATTAAGTTTATTCATGATAGTCACTTCCATCATTCTCATTACCTCTACTTGAAGACATCACAGCTTTATTAGACAACAAAACTGCTTCATAAATTTCAATTACCTAGAACAAATCATTATTACTATTATTTTATTAGCTCTTGTGTAATTGCCTGTTGTGCATACAATTACAAAATTAATATATGCAAATTCAAATTTAGAAGTTCTTTCAGTAACTTTTATCTGCATATCTGGCACATGTGTATGCTTACATAATTTTTTCATTAGTTTTAAAATCTCCATCCTGAAATTTTCATTGTGCTCACACACTGGCATGATTTAGACATTAAAACATGATTTTTTAAATGATCTTACTATTTCCATAGCAGCCATTTGTATCACTGAAAAAAAAAAAAATCATCTTACCATTCAGATGTATGCAGAAATATCCATATTTACAGGAAATCTTGAAAAAGAGGATCAGATCATTATTTCTTTGATTACTTTTTTAAGAGGAAAACAACTACCTAGTTGAGTCTTAGGCATAAGGTATCAAGATCCCAAATCACCAACTTAGAGCTTTCACTCAGCTGTTGCCTATTGATGGCAATGGTCTGCTTTTACAGAACACCTGAGGACTTAAAATATGCACCTGAGAGAAGGCAGCACTCAGTTTTGAGCATTACTCCAGGGTCCACTATTAGTTGGTGAAATAACTATGTGTTCCCTGAGGCAGGGATCAGAACTCTGGACACCCAGGTAACTGAAGTACCTCATGCGGGAGACAAATTTTCTTCTCTCATGTATTATTTTCTGGATGATGGCACAGCTTCAATAACACAGGTAACAAGTACTGTGCCTCTCTCCCAGTAAACTGCAGGATTAGAGTATTCCTGGGAACAGAGAGAGATGTGACCTTCAAAGTTGTGAGGCTGCAAAGAGAACAATCTCACTTGCTGCACAGTTTCTCTGACAAGGTGTTGTATACCAAGATGACACCTTCATCTCTTCTCCTTCAATGAGGATGCACTAAGGAAGAAATAAAAGCTCTCTTCTCTTTCTAGGCATCTCTGCTCAGTAAAGAACTCTAGACAATATCTCAAATGTTCCCTAATTAAACACCTGAGCTGTAGAAAGAGACATGATGGATGATGAACCCTTCCACTCACAATCTCCTACTGATTAGATCTCTCCTGTGGATCACAGTTCTGGAAATACTATCCTGGAAGTAATTTCAAAGCGTCTTTGAAATACTCCTCTGGAAGTAATGTTGATATACCCAGCTTTTCCTACAGCCCATTCAAGAAGCACAAGTGGGATTTGATACAGGTTTCAGATTCAGCTCCAGGGAGAAGTGATTAAAAAATAAAACATTTTGGCACTTAAAGTGCTGTACTTCATTGTGCTGAATTGTTTTTGGTATCTAGCTCCTAGAAACTGACATAATGAAGCTGTACTTACCTGCTTTCCTTGAACTAAACGAGCATCTGAAGGTAAACACAGCAAGTTGTTTTAAAACAAAAAACGTGGGCGGGAAAGGGTACAAAACTAAATTGATGGGAAGCTGAAAGCACGTTTCATTGTAATATCACCATGAAATAAGAGATTTCAGGTAAGACTATAGTGGTTTTACCTAGGCAAGGATGAGCAGATCCTGTGCTGACCCAAACCTGCCGGGGCACGGCACAAAGGAGGGACTGGCACCCCGGGAGCCGCGATGCACGGCGGACCCCAGGAACTGCACAGGAAGTTATGGAACCACGATCGGAAAAGGCAGGAAAACAACAGGCAGAAAGCGAACTAATCACAGGCCATCTCTTGCAAATAAACATAACAACGATGGAATTACTGTCAAATCGAATTATACGAATTACAGATCGTAAGCTGCAGCTGCAGAGCAGCCCGACTGATCGCTCCGCTTGGAGCGGGCGGCGGACACCTCCGGCATTCCGAGCAGCTCCTCACCCGCACCGGGATGCCCCAGAGGAAGCCTCACAGACATATTCAACACACCTGGGGCTTGAGCCCTGGTCTGCCGCCGGCGCGGGAGGCCCTGCCGGGCCGAGGGAAAGCCAGGCCGCTCGTTCTGCCCCGAGAGAGAACTCGCGGCCCAAGGGGCCTCCCCGGCCGGGCGGTCTCCGGCTCCCTCTGCCGGGGCCGCACCAGCGCCGCCGCTGCCATCGCTGCTGCGGCCCCTCAGGGGCGCAGCCCCGGCACAGCTTTCCCTGTCCCTCGGTGCCCCCGGCTGGTTGAGGGAGAGGCGGGGAGGTGGCGGGGCACGGCCACGGGGGGCCCCTCCGAGGGGACGCGGGCGGGCACGGGGGAAACGCTCGGGTGCAGCCGCTGGAAGAGGAGCGGGCCCTGCGGGAGGAGAGGAGGAAAGCTGGGGGCGATGGTGGAAGTGCGGCGGGAGGCGGGTCGCAGCCCCGGTGAGGAGCCCAGGGACGGAGCGCTCCTCCAGGGGCAGCCGCTGTCCCAGCGCCTCCGCGGTGAGGGGCGGGAGGTGCCTCCCGCGGGAATCCCGCCCATGGACCCTGAGGGGGCGTGGGAGAGGAGCTGCGGCGCTGTGCCTTTCACCGGGTGTCTGATCGGAGCAAGGTGCCTCTCCCCGGGACAGATAAACCACCGTGCCTGTAACAAGCATTCTCCTTTCAGATCTCAATGGCCTCCTTCAATAAAATAAGTTGTTTTAATCGTTTATTCTGTCTGTACAAAACACACCAGGTTTGCTGCTAGAGATAAAGCTATAGCAAAGGACAATGTTTAACAAAGACATCAAAGGGTTTCTCACAAAGCAAAGCTCAATACACACTTCACATTATTGACACTAAGGAACGAAATAGATGGCCATTGTAGATTATCCATCTCTACAGAGAAAAGAACTTTTCCCCAGCAGTTTTTAATGCAAAATTACACCTGGCACCCAAAATGCCCAAATCGGTTCTTTCAGCTGTATTTCACTAAGGATCCTAGAAAAAAATAGTAAACCTTTAAATACATGATTGCATTAAGCTCACAGTGTCAACCTTAATATGTCACTACTGCCCTTCTGGCTGGTGGATATCAGCCAGCATTATGTGGATATCAGAAAGCATTAAGTAGTTTGTAGGTTGCTTTCCCTTCAAACTCTCCTTGCCCAGCAGTTAGGCAGCATTTGCTTGGGATACTCTGCTAGAAATTATGTAAAAGAAACAAAACCAAATACTGCCTCAGCTTCTACTACAGTGTGAAACTCATATTGTAACTCAGGTAGATCTTCCTTTGAGGTCTTGTCCCCACAAGCTGTTACTTAACCCACCTGCTTTTGTTTTTTAATAAAATTGTCTTTAAAATGTATGTGGAACATTGGAGGGGACAAGGTATACAAGGACAGAAAGTGCACCGTCAGCCGAATAAGGAGCTAAATGCAATAAATAAATAATGAGGGGAAGCAGAAGGCCCTGAAACATGGGCCCATAAAGATGTGGGAATGCCCAGGAGAGCAGTCTTGTAAAAGAGCAAACACTACAGCTTTGCTTCCAGACAGCCACCCAGCGCACAGGGGATGTGGAAGAGAAAGCTACACTGATGATGGCAGATGCAGTAAGGCTCCAAGTGCGGGCACAGGCACTTCCAGGGCTAGAAATGTTAATGCTTCACACAGGAGTCAGACAGATGCTAATTGCAGGTCACAAGGGAAAGGAGAATCAGTTCCTACTTGCAATGATGAGCTCTGCGTGACTGTCCTAGAAAGATCAGGCAGTCTGCCATTTCAGGTCACTGAAAATCTGTGGTGTTGCTCAGCCATGGCTGAAGCCAATTCAGGGAAATCGGAATTGTCTCCTTTCTTTCTTTCCCTTCCTCCAAGATGAGAAGGGCAATACTCACGTTTCCCTAATGCCATGTGTCCAGCTTTTGTTGGAAAGTGATGCTCCCATGAAACTGTGAAATCCAAGTTGATGCCATTATTCCCAAGAGCTTCATTGATTGGTTATATAGCAAGGAATGTTATTAACTGCCCAGATCACTGCATGCCCTTGGTTTCACAGTTTTCTATTTAAATAGATGGAGACACAGGGAGATATTTTCAAACAGAGGAGCTGTAAATTTAAGCACTATTTGATTTTCAGAGGTGCTAAGATTTCTTAAGTACCAGTGAAATTAATTGGAGGGGCATTTGCTCAGCACTGCTGAAAATTAGGGTGGTTTTATTCAGGTATTGCATCAATTTGAAAATAAAAGCCCAGTTTATGCACCCAGGTTGAAGATTTTGGCCATGATTTTTAGCAAACATCAGTGTAAGGCCAAGTGCAAGATCTATGTGGCACATGGAAAAAATATCCTCATTTCATTCTTTGCAAATGTTAAGAACAGCATTTTTGACTCAGCTTTTCTTTCTCAGTTGCACACAGTGTTCTGGAGATTATTGGGCTCTGTTCTGTTCATACTTAGATGCTCATTAACAGAATTGTCCCCTGTGGGGAGAGGGATGGTGGAGAGAGGCCTGAGGATTGATAGCCAAAATACTGATACTGGCTGTGGAAAGCCCATAAGAGGAATAAACCTATAAAAAGATTTTTTTTTTTACCATGAAGATGCAAAAGGGGCCGTGGTACATTAATTTTTCATATGGAAAAGATAGAAACAGGTTGCAAGTTTAAATAATTTACTTAGAAGAATTAACACACTCTCTTTTATCTCTAACTCATTCATTTTTCAAATACAGATATTTCTGAGGAGCAGACTACTGCTGGCCCCTGAACAAGTTTGTAGTGAGTGTAGTTTTACTGGCTCAGTGGAAACTCTAGGTGATAAGCCAGCCCCTAATGCCAACTCATCCCACCACAGCAGGAACAGGTGAACAGCTGGGCGAGGGAGAAGAAAGGTCCCATTTGTCAAGACTTCTGTAGGGAAATGCACAGGTGAAACTCAATAAAATTTCTCTTTAAAGCAGCTAAATTCTTACTGTGATATCCTTATGAATTTAGTCTCAAAGCATCTGGAATTGATACTATTCCTGGACTCCCATCTCCCAGAAGGACTTCTGGGACACTCTTTCACACTGTAGTTATTAGGTGAAGAGCAAGCTTTGCTGTGCTTTAGTCATCCTGCTTCTTGCTGGGATTAATCTGTGCACAAGGAAGAGGAACATCTCCCAAACATTTTCTGGCTACATAGTGTAGTATTGCTTAATTTGATAATTACCATTAATAATATGCAGAGGGTTGTGAATGCAACTGTGCTAAATTGAGAATAGAACAGAAAATGCTTCAAGTGCACCAAAACCATTCAAAATACTTTGCAACAGCAGAAAAATCGGAGTCTATTTACAAACAGTCCCATCTTTCAGAAATCTCCATCTGAGTATCAATGTTGGAAGCCTTTCTTTTCCAAGAATTCACTCTAATTAGATTAATCGGATCAGAAAACAAAATCTCTAGCGGCTTTCAACATCTTTCTGCACAAGAAAGAGCATTATGTGCATAACAATAAAGTGTATTTTTTTAAGGCACTGCTGTCATGCTAGGGAAAGCAGCTTTGGAAATGCCACTACCTTGAGCTTCCCCCCATGTTGGGAACAGCATTAATGAAGAAGCTGGCAGAAGAAGAGTGTCTTAATCTCTGCTGAGTGGTATTAGAGTGTAGCCACTCGCAAAGGTCTTTCTACCATGCAAGATCTACTAATAAGGATTTAGATTAATGTCGCTCATCTCTCACTACAGAACAGCCTTTTTAAAAGACAAGTGTAGAAAAATAATTATTTTCAAAACTCCACATTACAAAACCACCTGACAGATGGCAGCTGACAGTGAATGTGGCTGCTTTGACCTAACTTACACATCAGAGGTGCAAAGAGTATTCTGCATTTCGAATTAAGAGTTAAATCATGCTCATATTATTTGCTAATGATTAGTTTGTGAGAGATGAATATATTAGACGTGAGCTATTTTCCAAAAGCTATATGACCTCATGGAACAAGCCCATATCAATCTGATTTTAGATTGCAAACATTACAGTGCCAAACAGTGATGGCTATCAGTACAGTCCTTCTGTTAATTTTTTTTTTTCACAAAATACTCAGTGAGTAGCTCTGGGTGAGAAACTGTTCTCTGTTCAGAAACAAAATTCAGACTCAGTGGGTAAATAATTTGTTGCAGATAGTTCAGGTAGATCAACAGTGGCAGGCTGGGTGCTCTGTCACTGTTCTCCTCTGTACCCACAAAAAAAAACACTTGTAAGGGAGCATGCTGCAGATCAACATAAAGGACAAGCAGAACATCAAGCATTTTCTTTATGGAAAAAACTGAACGTGATGCTTTTGTCAGCTGCTTCCAGTAGACAACATGAAGCTGTGGGCAGGAAAGAGGAAGCTCTAATAGAAAAAAGCTTTTCTAAAGGGCAAATCAAGCAAGTGCTCTATAAAATTCCAAAGGAACAAGCACACTTTTTGCAGTCAAATCCGCTGTCCAACTGGATCTGTTTACCACTTGCCTTATCTTAGAGGCACAGCTGAAATAATAACAGGGATTTTGATGCTGGTGAATTGCATAAATGTGGCTCATTAAAACCCAGAGTGACTTGTGAAGGTGAAGTATTTTCTATAAGACTGAGTAATGTCAGTATCAGGGACTGACATGTAAGAATGCCCTCCTTGCTGGTGACCATGAGGCGGCCAATGATGAGGGCTGTCTGCTTGAGGGGTTCGGAATAGGATTTGGTTTTACTCTGAGAAAAGGGCTTGAGTGGGATATAGGAAAAAGGGCAATATGTATAAATCAGAGAAGCTGCAGATGGACAACCTAGTCTACATTTGTATCAGTGTCACTGTCACATTAGATGGCAGGCAAGATTTTTCTTCCAGAGCTTTTATAAGGAGCTGAAGCTTCCAGGCCAGATGGAGAGAGAACTGCTATGGGACTGGGTACCACATGATGCTTTTCCTATTAAAGAATCATGATTAGCCTATTGCTTACTGTACCTCTTAACCTTGGTGATCTGAAACCTGTTTCATGCTGACCATGGCTGGCTACGATCCCAGTGCACAGAACCTTGCTGTGAAGGCAGTTGGCTACCCAGGAGGGATGATTAGTGGCTCCCCTCATCACCATCACACAGACTAGGAAAATAAAATTTATCTGACCTCCCCAGAAAATCTGAAGCTTCCAGAAGCCTTTGCAGCAAGATGAAGTAGATACTGATCAGTAGGAATCTTGCAACTAGTATCTCTGGTCCAATCCTGCTAGCCCTCAGAACATACTTGACTTTTGCACCCTTCAAGGAATACTCAACTTTTCTATCTGTTCCTGAGTCATCTTTTGGTTGCCATGAACATAACGAAGGAAATGGGTATTCACTGAAGCTGGGGACTTTTAACCAGAACTTTTTTATTAACATTCATTCTGAATCCTTATCCACAAACATGAAATGTTGGGCTCACATTGGCTATTGCTTCATGTTAAGTAGAACAATTGATTCTTCATGGAAAGGAAGTACTGGCACAGAGGTATCAATCAAAATTATAGTCTCTAAGCCTCAACTGTATTAGCACATGGGAACCAGAAGAATGTGCCAAAAGAATCAATGTGCCTTTACCCTTCATTATATAGTAATAAAGAAGAATTTCTGAATCTGTATCTGACTTGTTCTTGTCCCTTTTGTCTCCTCAAAACAGGGCAACAGAATATACACACACTGACTTGCACAAACCCAATATTTAAGACAGCAGAAAACTGATTATAATACTGTGCTCTGCCAGCTCTCCAGAGATTGTGTAACAGTTCATAATTGCTAATTCAGGCTCGGAAACCCCGGTGAGATAGGCTAGAGCCAGTATTTTCATTTTTAAATATGAGTAAACTGAGACAGAGTGAGAGGTTGTGGCTCATGGAATATTGCTTCAGGAAGACATCTTAGAAATGTGGCACTGCTGCATTAGAGCAGGTTAATGAAGGCTCGTGCCCCATTCTCACTGAACTCCAGAACAGTGTGCCTACTGATCTTAATGGCCTTGGTCACACACACACAGGCATTTGCCACCACCAGATAAGTCAGAGGAAGGTGTAAAATTCCTTTGGCATAAATTCACACAATTCCAGGGGCATATATTAGTTACTTCTATTAAAAACACTGTCTCCCTCTTGCTTAATTGCAGTAAAATCTTTGTGTCCTTTCTTCAGGATATCAAAGGGATAAAAAAAGAAATAAGTAATTCTAGGGGCAGGGACACTGTTCTTCAGGTGTCCTTTACCCATTAGAGAATTAGGATAATCTCTAAATGCTGTCACAGTGAAAATACAGCTCTCCTTCAAACGCTTTAGAATGACAAAGAGAGCTGATTTTAGTGGTTGGTTACATATTCATTTGAATGGAATTTTCCTTTTTCCCTTGTTAGGCAAGAAGGGGAATGTTTCAGATTACTGCTATCCCCCGCAGTTTTCCATGTTCTCCCAGGGAGGTGACTATATCCAGGAGGCAAATGAAACCTGCTTTGGTTCTCTCTAAATATTTGAGTACCCGGGATTCCCTTTGAGGGGTTTTTCATTTAGCTGCCTCTCCTGCATATATATTCCAGCTGATTTAAAAAGCTCATCCTACTTTTCCCCTGAGAAT
The DNA here is from genome assembly GCF_000738735.6 of Corvus cornix cornix. NCBI lineage: Eukaryota > Metazoa > Chordata > Aves > Passeriformes > Corvidae > Corvus > Corvus cornix. Next base: position 30,399,481 of record NC_047056.1, on the reverse strand, counting down.
ACTCAAAGCCAAGTATCTGATTTATCATGACAGTGTAGAAGACAAGCACTTTTCCATGTTCGGTTCAAGAGACTTTTGCAGTCTTTCTTCTCCTGCACCTCCATACTCATCCTAGCTTTGCAGAGCTGTAATTTGGAGAAACTAGTACCATGGACATGACTATGCAGTCACCTCTCTGTTTTCTGGGATTGGATTATTCAGATTGTGGTTTATCTCAGGTATGGCTGCAGAGGGAGTTGGCTCTGATACACTTTGTATTATTGCCTAGGTGGAGAACAATGACACATCACTTAGAGGCTTGGAAATCACACAGCTAATTCGTGTTGCATGGAGCCCCCACTGTAAAGCTTAGATTCAAAGTCCGTCAGTGCCCGTGCCACACTGGCAGGACCAGGTGGGCCGACAGGAATAGTGCACAGGAACAACTTCAGAGCCACAAGCAGTGAGACTGAGTGCAGCTGTGCACAGCAGCTCTGTGCAAGCTGGATCTGAGTTAATGCTGTGCAGAACCACTGCCTGTGCACTGCAGCTCTGTGCTCGTTTGTTCCAGCCACGGTGCAGCTGCAGACCAGATCCAGGCTAGCACTCTGCTGGATTATTGAAGCCTCTCTGGAAGACTAGGGAATGCTAGTGTGACAGCAAGAACCAACCTAACTTTGATACAGCCAGATACCAGGCTCAACTGAATTCAGCCCTGCACTGGATACAGACATGGTGTTTATTTTACTCTAGCCTCAGGTGCACCCAGTAGCACATATACAGGCTTCTCATCTCACCTTTGATAATGGAGATTCTACTATAGGGTCTCTCTCCCATCTCTTATCCAATAGTATTTATGTGTACGGGAAGAACAAACGTGGCTGAGATTTGCAAATTGCCAAACACTGCAACTGCAGCAGTTCAGTATCCACATTTCCATTCTTAGTTGAATACATTTTGCAAGAGATTCTAAAGATGCCCAGGTATGACTTCATCAAGCACAGCTTCATTCTTGGCTCATTTGTTGCCTCTGATGTTTCACTTATTTACACACAGATAAGATCAACAGATTCCACCTAGAGCAGCACCTGTCTTACATTTCCAAGAGGCTAGGGAATGCCCAGGCAGCATGCCAAGACTGAGTATGCTACTGGAGAGACTACCTGACACAGAGGAAAATGGGCTGGTTTCTCTAGCAGGGGTGCTAAATTAATTAACTGTAGTTTGTAATAAATCTGATATGCTTTGGACCTTTAATGTTCAAGAAAAACAACACTTTGGAGGGAAATAACAGTAAATAATTGTTTGGACCAGCTGATTATGTCTACCATTTCTCTACTTCTAGCTCTATTCCCAAGTCCCTGGCTGTCATTTTTGCACCATTGGTGTGTGTGATTTCCTTCAAGCTGATTTAATAGAAAGCATATTTGCACATTTCATTTCACTTCAGTTTCTGTAAAACTAAGCTTCTTTCAGATTTTTGGCTTCCTGTACCTGATTTTTGTCACAGCTTCTAATTTTTCTCTTTGTTTTGGCTGAGATACAAAAATCGAGATTCTGAGCAACTTTGCTTATTGAGGTTCCATTTTTTGAAAGAACCAGGAAATAACTCCGTTTTCCTCATGGAAAATTCTACTGGCTGTTTTCCTTTTTAATACCTCCTCCATCTTTTTCTTAAGGATCTGTACTGCCCTTTTTATTTGTTCTAGTTCTCCACATCTCTTTTTTTTCCTCCTATTTTTCCTTACTTTTCACTCCTCTAGCCTTTCATTTTCTCTTTCTTTCCAGCTTCTCTCCACTGTGGAGCACAAACACCTGTTCCCTGCAGTCCTGCAGGGTTTTTCTCTTGCCATGTGTTTTATGAAAAGCCTTCCACCTTTACAGTAGAAAAGTCTTAGTATTAGCCTTAATATCTGAACATAGCACGGGTTTTTGAGTGTTATGTGTCAATTTCACCATGCTCTGCACTGCCTCCTCTTTCTGCATGTCATTCTCCAGTATTGTCTTAAACTCCTAGACAAGCCGTGAGGACACGTTTATTCAGAAATTTCACTTGAGAGGTGAAGTCAATGTCATGGTTTGCTGAGGTTTATAGGAAGTTTTGAGATGGCTGTTGGCTGATAAATAATCACAGGAGAATGAATAAAGTCCACAGACAAATCACTGCCCTGCCAGTAGCATCTGACAGGCTGAGAAACCCATTTGAATGCAGAGGTATGTGCCAAGATTCACCAAAAAGGGCATTTCAGGAGGGGTGTTTAAAATGAAAACTATGTTTTGGCAAATAAAATTTACATCAGAAAAAAGTAAGCCTGTAACTTTCCATCTGCAGTCAAATTACAGTCACACAAGATCCTCTACATGCCTGCAGGGACCCGTTTGTAGCCAGAAATGCAAGTTTATTTTGAGTTTCACTCTTGAATCTATAAAATGAGGCCCAGCTTTGCCATTTTTGAGCTTGTATCCTACAGAGAATTTTAACTATCCTACCGGCATGGACTGTAAATCTCTGACCTGACATGGTAGTGAGTGATACTTGTTTGCTGCTACAATCATTAGAGAACTGCTTTCCCTTGATTAGAGGCCACAAAACAGATTCCTACAGATCTCAGGCTAGCCAGCGAGTTAGCCTCTTCTCTTTCAGTCATCAAAAGAACTGTACAGAATGATTAAAAAGAGGCCATGGACATGGAGAATGGTGCAATTATTTCAAATCCATGTTTTTACCAGCTGTTAATCATGCCAGCAGTTTCCTCCCACTCTGCTTCATGTGCTGAGCCTCCTTGTTTCCTTTAATCATTAATTAGAGCACTTGTCAAGCAAAAAGATTCTTGCTAAGTCCAAGGCTCCTCTGAATTTAGTGATGGTCAGCCCTGTCAGCCTTTCAGTGAAGTTTATTGGTTATGTTTTATCAACTCCATTCACAGTAAAACAGTTTGTCACAGTATTGATCCCTGCTGGTTATATTGCGGGATAGCCACTTTCCTGACACATCCTAGAGCCAAAGGGACACTTGCACCAAATACATGCCATAAAGTGATTGCCCAAATGAGCAACAGCAAGAACCAGAAAGGAGGAGACAAAATTAAGTGCAGAGCTTAGGATTTATTTATTTAAGATACCCTGTTTCATGTATTGCTTTCTCCTCCCTCTCTCAGCAGTTTTTTCCCTTAACATAGATGTTCCTTCCTGCCCACATAAATTGTAAGTCTGAGGTCCCAGACTGAATTTAGTTGTGCTGTTTCGTAGAAACACACCAGGCTGAGCATCAGTATAAATAGAGACTTCTGGGTCTTGATTTTTTTTGCATAGTGAAGCCATAAATCTTGTTTGGTAATCTAAATCCTGCTAAAGGGAAATTTAGAGAAAACAGTAATTGAAACACAGATGTACAATGGTGAAATATGAAAGACAGCTGTTCCAATCTCTTTTGCCTCAAGGTATGAATGAAAAAAAAATCCCAACATCCCAAGTTAAATTTCTTATGACGTAGGATACTTGCAGCAAGTTTTGAGGAAAGGCCTCCTGGGATGGAATATACTAGCTGCTTTCTCTAAATATAAAACTACAATGAAAACAAAATGTCTTCTACAGAGACACCATTATTCTGTGGTTTCTATTTTCATATAATAGACATTTGGAAAAGTCCCTTTAAATCCATAATCCACTCTCTGGGTATAAAAAACCTACTTATTTTCATTTAGAATCATAGAACCATTTAGGTTGGGAAGGATCTCTAAGATCATTGAGTCCAACCATTAATGCAGCACCGCTGTGTTTACCACTAACCCATGTCCCTGAGTGCCACATCCACATGTCTTTTAAATACTTCCAGGGATGGTGACTCCACCACTTCCCTGAGCAGTCTGTTCCAATGCTTGACAACCCTTTTGGTGAAGGAATTTTCCCTAATGTCTAATCTAAATCTCCCCTGGAACAACTTGAGGCCATTTCCTCTCTTCCTATCATTTGTTACTTAGGAAAAGAGACCGACTCCCACCACACTTTCCTTTCTCATTTTCACCTCATGTCTCCTTTCAGGTGCAAGAAATTTGCTTGCGCAGAGTGAAGTGCTTTGCCACAGACCTGTCTACTTTTTTGCTACCTTACCTACTATTTTGTGTTTGAAATCAGATTCCACAGAATATCACAGAATCACTAGGTTGGAAGAGACCTTCAAGATCGAGTCCAACCGATGCCCTAACACCTCAAGTAAACCATGGCACTGAGTGCCACATCCCATCTTTTTTTAAACACATCCAGGGATGGTGACTCCACCACCTCCCCGGGCAGACAATCCCAGGACTTCACCACTCTTTCCATAAAAAACTTTTTCCTGATATCCAACCTGTATTTCCCCTGGCACACCTTAAGGCTGTATCCTCTCCTTCTATCAGAGAAAGAGACCAACCCCCACCTGACTACAACCACCCTTCAGGAAGTTGTAGAGTGTGATAAGGTCACCTCTGAGTCTCCTTTTCTCCAGGCTAAGCAACCCCAGCTCCCTCAGTCATTCCTCATAGGGCTTGCGTTCCAAGTTCCTTGAGATAGGAATCCCATATTTTGCAACACAGAGCTCTTTAGAATACACTGAGGTGACTTTAAAAACACATTAAAAAGAAGAAAACACAACATGGCAGTGATTCTGAATTTCGTGGACCTCCATTATTGCACATCTCCATCAGTTTTTACTTCTCGTACAAAGGACTTTGCATTAGACTTGGAATTAAAGATTGCATGTGGGCAAACTGGGAGCAAAGGCTATATGCATAATGTTTTTTCACCATTTTAGTTACACAGACCTGCTATCACCCATATACATAAAGACAAATCTCCCCACCCAGCTAACTGATCAGCAGACGGTTTTCACCACAGACATCACTGAAGTCATTAGCTCAGGGAACTTTTTATAGTGTTTCTTGCTTATTTAAAGCTCCCTTTGTCTTGTGAAAATACCAGCTCTTGGGGGAAGAGGTTGCCTTCAAGCCATTTCTCAGACACCTAACTTTGCTATTGCTGGGACACTGACACCTCCTTCTGCTTTTACACGAGGCCTTTATATTCCCAGCTTTTTCTGAACTTCTACATTATAGAAATTAATATTGATTCAGTCACAGAGTTTAACGTTACAATCTTAACTTACCACGCCCACATTAACTACCTAGGCATGGGTGGTGCTCATGGCTATGGTACCTGAGTCCCCAGGCAGACAATAACTCAGCAACATTTTTATTGAACAGTAGTAGAGTAAAGCAGATAATTGTGCAGTTTTGAGATCAGAAGTGTCTCTCAAATGTGCCCAGAATCTGCACTGGCTGTGCCACTCTGTTGATTGCTCTTACCAGAGTTCATTTTCCAGGTGATGTGGGACAGGAAGGAAGCAGAAAGAATTTCTGAAAAATCATTGCATTCTTGGTCTCTGGGCAAATATGACAGCAGCACAAATTGACCTTATCTATCACTGATGAACACTCCCCATAAATACAGGCAATTCAGGAAAGCAGCTGATATTCTTTGGTAAAACTGATTCAGTATGTAACACACAGCACTTCCTGTTTAACTTCACTACAGAGCTCCAGGATTTATAGTGGTCAGAACTAGGCGAGAACATTGCCAAACACTGTGACTCGTGTGAGGCAGAATTGGAAGAGTAGAAACTGTGGATAAATACAAGACATTGTATTTACTTGGTTTAGCTACTTTATTGGAGCTTTGATATGTATTTGCCAGTCAGCTGGGAGACTTGGGGAGCTGGATCAAAGAAAGCTTGTGTGTGTGTCTGTGCACATCTGCGTTTTTTTCTACATACACGTGCAAAAATTCAGACATCTGTAACCTTACCAGTATAGAAAAGTGAGTGAAGAGTCTTCTAGTCTGTCTAGACTTACATGCTAGAAGTAGTTGTATAATCAATATCTATGACCAGTTGATTAATCTCAGAAAAATACCCTGGAAGTTTTTTTTAAAAATTGTTTTTACTACTCTACTATTCCAATTTTTGTCATCTTAATGCTACCAAATACTTGATGCTTTAGAGGTGTGAAGTACTAATAGAGTATAGGAAGTACCTGTAAATACAACATATGCCACAGACCTTAGACTATACCCTTCCTGATTTACAGCCTTTAAGTACACACCATCTGCCTGATCTTGACTAACAAGGGGAGGGAGAAAGGAAGAAGAGTGGACTTGGGGGTTGAAGGGCAGAATATGACAATTGTTTACATATTTTCTGTTTTTAAAACAAAGGCAATTAGGGTAATAAAATTCTCATACGAATGCTTTTTGTTACCATTAATTAATCTTGATGATATGCATACACTGTACCTCTCAAAATCACAGTGACATCTTTCACAGTGCTGCTTTCCAGCATCTAATTGTAATAAGACATTAAATGAAACTCCTTTATTACTATGGCTAAGAATACAAAAACCTAACAGATGTCTGAATGACACACATGTAATTGAATAAATCACACTATGCTGTGCACTGATATGTCTACTGCGAACTGGAAAAAGCAGCATCTACTTTGGTCTGGGTTTATTTTTCCACCGTGGTTCCAGCTGGAAACCATTGCATAGGAGCAGTGTGTTGCTTGTATCCTGAAGAGTCCTACTGAGTCTGCATTTCTTTGGACTCCGTTTCAGGACTTTTTAGGATGCCTCGCTGACTTCACTGACTCATGCTGCCCTCTACAAGGTGAGTCTTCAGCAGGCTGATGCACTTGCTCTCTCCCAGAATCACTACTCACTAACATGGACATGCCCCCAGTATGATGATGTGGAAAGTCATGGTCTTCAGGATAAGGGGAAACAGCAGGAAAAGTACTTTATTATGAATCAAACAGGGGGTTGATTTTTTTATTGTCATTTTATTAAGAACCTACTGAGCACCTAGATAGATTTGACTTGCCAGTGTCAGTAAGAAACTCTCATATTTTGATACTGTGGAACTACAATACAGTACTACATTACTGTAACAGCTCAGCAAAGATCCTTGAGCATGTTGAATGTTGTGAATTTGCTGTAATGGAAGAAAACATTTCTGATCACTTCAGGAGGAGGGGATATCTCTTTGCTGTGATTTGCCAAGCTTTGCCATGAAAATCAAGTCATAGCTGTAGGCAGTAAGAAGTCAGAGCTGACTGAACGCTCTAATATATGATGACTTCTGTTCACTCTTCAGTGTTTCTACAGCTTTCAGTATTCAGATATTCAACTTTAAAAGCCTTCCCCAATTTAACACAGAGCCCCTGATGCATCCCTAACTAGGGAGGATGATTGGATGAGCCAGGCACACAGCGCTGTTCCACTACGGATAGTCTCTGTGGCAAATCTTTGAAAAGCAAAAGATAAACTCCCACTGGAATACACAAAGAAGCAATAACCATATGGGGATTGTGATGTTGAATATATCAGAGAAATCAAGAAAAAATACCTCTCAGGATAAGTCACCATATGGCAGGCATCAGCAAGGCTTAGATATTCTCCTCAGCTTGGGCTGTTTCTTACACAGGTCACAGAAAAGAAATGCTAATACCAGGAAAAAAATATGCAAGATCAAAGTCTGCAAGTGAGTTAAAAGCATCTCAACATGTGGGCAAAGCATGTAACCCCTGGAGCAAAATAGGCAGCTGACGCTTCCAACACCTGACTGCACACAGGGGTACAGCCATCTCAGTTCCCTCCACCTGCAGCCTGGTCCTCTGACCACCAGTATGTGAACCATGAAGAAAAAAGCTGATCAGACCTCATATTACAGGACAAACGGTCATCACACGAGGAGATAACTGGAATTTCTCTTTGCCTGAATCTTATACCATGCTGATCACCACAGTTTCTGAAAATGCACTTTAAACAAAAATTAAACTTATTTTTTCTCTCTCCCCCACCCTGCATGTCTTCTCAGGAACTGCTTCCTGACTATCTTCTGTCCAGGACCACTCAACACGTCATGTATGTTTTAGAGAATGTTTCCCTTCAGTTGAAGCATTGGACACTAGTCCTTACCAACAGCAATGGAACTGATTTGACAGAGCAAGCGATGTGTGACAGCATCTATGCTAGGAATAGTTTCCTCCCTTCCTGGAGACAGTTCATACATTCACAAACTGGTCAAGTTTGTTCTGTAATGCACTGGTCTATCGCTTAGGGAAAGTGAGTTAGCACTCACTTCCAAGGTAATTCCCCTGTTTTCCTGCCAACAGCTCTGACAAGAGCCCCTGGGGAAATAAGCATTAAGCAAACATCTGTGTACTTCCTATCTGTCAACATCTTAACAGCTTCAGAAGTGGGGACCTGCCACCTTTACCAGAACCCAGATTCTGAGGCTGCTGAGATTAGCGGAAACTGTCTCAGCACTGATAAAGAGCCAGAGAGATATTTAACTGCATAAAGTAGCAAATTGCTGTTTTCCTAAATGTATTTTGTTTACCTTGATACACTATGTGTCAAGTTTTACAATAAAAATCTCCCTTGAGAATGTGGTGCAGGATTAGCATTGTCACATGGCTGGTGATGATACATCGTACTGTCAACTTCTCAAAATGATGAACTGAACAAAAAAGCTAAATTTTTTAGCACTTTCTTGATAAATTAAGTGCAGAAGGGGGTCTTTCTGTTTGTCAACATCTGATATGTTTTAGTAATTTGGCTCTGATGGTGGAGGGAAAAGGAAAAACACAATGGGGAGAAAGGTAAAGAAACCCATTAATCTTGAGAAAAACAAGACTGTGATCTGCCTATCAACCTTAAGATCAAAATCACTCAAAAAACAATGGGCAATTTTATTTTCACTTAAGAGTATAGTGTTAAAGCAACTTGCTACTTCACATTCTCAGAAGTACAGTCCACAAAACACTTGTTACCTAATAGTTTCTAGAATATTTTCAGGGGAACAGAATATGTTAGTTATCTTCCTTGACACAAAATGGGCCAGCCAACACTTCCAAACTACACCTGAAATAACACTTTTGCACAGTACCTAGCAGCAAATACTTTCTTCAGTTAGATGACTAGCAAAACTGTGATCTTATGTCACCAGGGAGGTGCTGCAAGTGATATCCATGACAGAGACTGTACTGTAGTCACCTTGATACAAACTTGTAATCAAGTTGAAAACATTTAATGTTTTGGATGTAGATATTGCAGAAGCATCTTAATGGAACAAAAGTCAAACAGTACACTTGATACAGGATTGCCACAGGCAACCATGGGCATTTCCTATGGTGTCTTATCAGAAGGCACATAAATCTTTGTCTTGCCCAACAGCATGGTTGATTTGGCTACCCACTACTGCAATCAGTGGAGACAATTAGAAATCATATTCAATACACATAATATAGGTATCTGCCAGCTTCAGCGTTCAGCCTACTTTCAGCTAACTGCATAGAGAGTCAGGACTTTACAGCCTTGGAAAGCAGATGATCTAAACTATTTTGTCAACTCTTGACCTTAAAAACTGCTACAGGTAGACACTAGCCTTACTTGTAGGTCAATTGGCTGTTGTGGGACTGAATATTCATGTTTCATCAGCTCCTATCTCCTTCAGAGAGGAAAAAATCCTTGCAATGTTTACAAGAGCATCTCCTTGACTATGGATCATATGATAGCCTGAAGTGAAGTGCCAGGCCCTTTGATGAGCTGCTTCATATACATAAATCTGGCTAGAGGATCATTTTCTGAAGGTGAATAATAAGCTGCCTTCCTGTTTTCTTATCCCACTGAGAGAATATCTGAAATGTGTAACAGTTAAGCTTAGAAATCGTAGCATTTAAGTTATTGGGACAGTCATTTCCCTAAGCAGCTACCACTGGGAGCAGTTCAGAGTTAATGCTTGGAAAACAAGAAAGAAAATGCCCTGGAGTATTAGTAAACTTGTGGCTTGTGTTTCTGAGGCTGCCAGTATTAACAATGACATGAAGGGAAAACAGCATTCTCTTTGAGCTGATGTTTTATTCACCCTGGTTGTGTCCTAGAAGCCCCAAACAACCCCAAACAGCTGTGTGCCAGTGCAAGTGACAGTGGAAGTTCTTAAACACACCATCAGTCAAACCTGAATCTGGCAAATGCTAGAAAATTACAGGATTTCTTGCTGGATGTCATGGGGCCTAGTTGAGTTTGAAACAAAAAGAAAGGTCAGTTTAATGGGGAACTCAGATCTCATAAAATATGCAGGATAACATATGTATGCTTATACTATTGCTCCTACTTCCGGAAAAGTAGAAAGAATACTGAAGCTTGCTGGCTGTTCTAATCAGGGGCTAATATGAAATCACAATCGTGCCCAAACTTCCCCCAGTTAGTTTTTAAGACTTTAAAAGTACTAACCCTGTATTCAGTGTTCTCTGCCCAAATACTTCCCCAGGTCTGCAGCTGGGGAGCGATGCTTTTGACAAAGGAGCTACTGGCATTTCCCACCATTTAAATAAACCTTTGCACCAAGCCTGTATGAGAACATGGACAAAGAAAATGTCTGTGTAGTAATGATATGCTTTATTGCCCTTTCAGTAGATTGAACTTGGGAGATGGGGAACAGAACTGTCACTGGCAGAAAGCCCTCCACGCTGGAGTTACAAAAGGATGAAAGCTGCTGGGAGCAGGACAAGCGAGCAGGACCATTAAACATATGCAAAAAGAGCTAACTGTACACATCAACTGGAAAGCTGTTGACTGGGAATATTTGTACACCCCTGCTGTTATCTCCTGTGTTTTTGCTGAAAACTGCATTTCTTCTAACAGCCTCAATTGCAAAGCTGTGCTTTTTTATCCCCCTACTAGGTTTTAATCAAGACAATATTATGACAGCATCAAAAGCACAGGTAATTCCTTTCCTTATTCCATTCACTTCCAAAGGTAGCCATTTCCATCTGGTATTATCATTAATAACCAGATAAATCAAAATATAACTAATGTAAGTTTATATATTGGCAGCAAACTTCTACTAACACTATATAGCTTAGAACATGGCTAAAGGATCGTTGTGACATATATTCCATTTATATTAATAAACCCCCATTTATCTGTTTATTAATAGTGAAACTTTAGTTTAGAAATATGTCTATAAAATAAAGCATCACCTCCATCATGTGCTACTGAAGTCTGAGCAGTGTAAGTAGCAATAAAACCATACTATGTCAGCACCTTGGCAAAAATATCTTTTCACCCAGCAGCTGATAACAAAATGTGATAATGTCACACCTGAATTAAAACAACAAGGATATTTATGCAGAAGTTTAGCACAGAGCATTCAGCATAAAGAACACACCTGACAGAAATAGATCTATTTCTACCATATTCTCCTTTCTTAAAATACACGTTGTAAGTGTTCATTTCATTAGACTGTTGGAAAGCAAGACCTCTTCAGATCCTTATAGTGGCATCAGTTTAACACATTGCAATGATGGATTGATAGTAATTCGCCTTATAAACAGAATGCACTTACAGAACTCCACCACACAGCCTCAGCTGTGCCTTAAGCAAATTTCTAATACTCTTACCATGCCCTTCATTGATATATGCAACTACATTTGTTTGTGCATGATGTCTTCGCACACATTGTGCCTAATGAAACCATTAAATCAAGCTGCAAAATAACTATTTATCAAAAAGTAAGTACCTCTGAATAGAGCTCAGACTTGGTCTCATGCATCTCCAAGGCAAGGGCAATTAGGAGTAATTGTTGCTAGAATCACTTTCACATGTTTTTTAAGCAGCAATCCTGGAACCTGTAACAAAGCTTACTACCTAAGGATACACCAGCTCATATTTTCAAAGCTCACAAATTCTCTGTATCGAATTTGGGATCTCTCCTTAGCAAAGCGTGTGCATGAGCACAGCTCATTTGCTTGTGGCCATTTGCATACATCAGATATGCAGAAATATGTGCGAGCAGGCATCACCTACAAGGTGAAGAGGTCTTGGTATTAAACAAGCACAGCTGTGTCTCAGTCTCTGCTCTTGCCCATGCATGAGCTCCAGGCAGTAGATCAAACTATTTGAGAGTACCCAAAGCAGTAGCTAAGGGTAGATCAGGGAGGATGCACTGGAGAGCAGTTACATCTCCATGAGGATTTTAGCCAGGAGGACAGGAGGCTCAGGGGTGACCTTATTGCTCTCTACAACTCTCTGAAAGGAGGCTGCAGCCAGGTGGGGATCAGCCTCTTCTCCCAGGCAACCAGCGATGGGACAAGAGGACACAGCCTCAGGCTGTGCCAGGACAGGTTCCGGTTGGACATCAGGAGGAATTTCTCCACAGGAAGGGTGATTAGACATTGAAATGGACAACTCAGAGGTGGTGGAGTCACCATCCCTGAAGATGTTTGAGAAATGACTGGAAATGGCAATTAATGCCATAATCTATTTGACAAGGTGGTGTTCAGTCAAAGACTGGAGTCATTGATCTGAGAGGTCTTTTCCCATCTAATTGATTCTGAGATTCTGAAGATGACCAAAGCCCTTGGCTATTCTGTAGCTGTCCTTCCCTGGCTAGGGCAGGTTCACCACCTACACACAGCACATGCATGTGGCGAGCAGCGGCTTGTGTCTTTTAAAAACCACACCATGAGTGTGAGTGAAGGACTATGAATGAAACTGGGGACTGACCGGCAAGTCTCAGGTAAAAGCATACATACGACCTGGCAGATGTGGAAATGTAAAAGCTATTGCACAGCGCACAGCAGGGTGGGCCATCTTCATTTCCTCCCCAACAGACACACAATGGGCACACTCAGGATGGTTTTTGTAGAGGATATAATTAACTCACAAATACATTTAGTGCCTTAAAGGAGTCAATGAACACAAGGATACCAGTGATCTACTGGGTATATTAGGTTTCCAAAAAGAAACTCAGTTGTCATAGGCAACTGTTGCTCTTGTGTAGAATGTCCCCTCACAAAAAATAATGTCCAGATGATCGAAAACTAAATATACCTTTTATATTATAAAAATACCTCCTTCTTGCCAACTCGATTTTATTCCAGAGATGGTGGTATTTCAGCGCTAAGAATACCACGATCTCCCTTATACACATGCTGTGAACATTCACATCCAAACAACACAGGGAGGTGTTTGATCAAACAGAGCTACAGATGTGTTTCTATGAACACATCCAGAACAATCAGCCCTGGCCCTCTCTGCAAGCCAGAAGGGTTCCTGTGCAATCAGACAGTTTGTTGCTGAGGGGGGTGAAGATTTGTGAATATTTCAGTTTCTCCCCGAGACATGCAGTCTTCAAGGAAAAATAATTAGCAATTTAAACATCAACCTCTAAGTTCATGTTTACCACCTTAAGAAGCAGACAACAAAGAACAGTCATCTATAAACAGGACTAAAGTTGGCACTGCATAGACCAGGCACTTCCCAATGACTCAGCTGCAACAAGGGGTATTTTTGTGATGCCTCTACTCCTATTAAATGGGATATATGCTTTTATCTCTATACCTCATTTCTTGCTTTTAAGGCAAAACCCACACACTTTTCCAACTGCAGAAGGTCAGCACATTATTGGATGAGAAAAAGAGAAGAGAATGGCAAAGCACGGAAATACAGGGACTCAAATAAGATTTTATATGATTGTTTCTTTTTTGCCTTGAGCTATAAGGCAACCATTGCCCACTTTCCAGGATGTTTAATTTAATTAACACAGCCTACAAGGATATTTAAGCAGCAGTTAAGAGAGGGTAAAATACAAAATGAATAAGCAACAAAAATGTCCTGTTTATGTGCATTTTGCTTTGTACTGTAAAGATAAAATGACTGTGATTTGATCTGTATCTGGTCTTTCCAGCTCATACTCAAATGATGTGTCATGGTGTTTTAAGCTTCAATGCCACTGCTCGTTAACAAGCAAGCCCATCACTTACAATTAGAAACAACTTTGAAATAAGTCCTCAGGCTGTAGCAGTGACAGTGCTGACTGCACTCCACTACTGCTTGGAAAGGCAGCTGTATTTCCACTTCAGTCTGCACTCCCTTCATGAGCCCTCCCTGCTCAAGCCTAAGCACAAAGATAAACTGGACCCCTACCAGAGCAAGGAGAAAGAATCTTTATTCTTAGTTTTGTTCTCATCCAACTTTTTCCTCCTCTCTATGCTTTACTGTGTTTTTTATTCTAGTCTAATAGATCCAGCACTCAGTACAAACGGCATTATCTTGAACACAATCAAAATGTTGCTGAGGGCTGCAATGAAAATTTCCCAAAGGCCTCAAGAGGCCTCTGATTTGTGAAGACAGCAAAAATCATTGACTCTCTTTTTAACTTTGAAACACATGGCATGGGAATGCAGATGGCTCCAGTGTGAGCTTCTTCTCACTGCCTGGATTATACCACTTTCTGGCTTACTTTCAGCCTGTACCCTATTATGCACACATCATTTCTAAAGTAAGGCTTTTTACCTCAGTATTTCCACGTGTCACAATTTATGGCATTCTGAAGCTTGTGCTTCAGAATCTACACATCTGCTTTTTAAAATGAACAGGAGGATCTGACACTTAAAAAGCTCATTTTTATTCTCAAAATCTAATAATAACTGTCAGCCATATTTACTACTGTATGACTAATCAAGACACAAAAGAAATTTGATTTAATGACATTATGGCATTGTATGGTTTGCTGTGGTACCTCAGCTTGATCTTACAACTTAGTATCATCTTTTTTTGAGTTTGACCTCTCTACTTTCTAGGTAACAAAGGTTATGTACTTTTATGAAGGAAATAGCATGACACAGTTACAAATGTTTAAAAGATGATATGATAGAGGACTGTAGCATTGTTACTGGAGAACAGTCACTGCTTTAGGGCATGAAGTTCTGAAATCCAGGCAAGGCTTACAGAAATTCTGTTTAATAAGTGAGGCTGAAAAGCCAGGAAGATAAAGGTCTAATATTCATGAATCAAACACTCATCACTCCCACCTTTCACGGTAGTCTGATGGAAATCAAGGGGTTTATCAGCTACAAACCTCTGAAAAAAATTAAGCTTTTTTTTTTTTTTTTTTTTTTGAAAACAGAATCCCAAGTCTCACAATATTTGCCCACATTTTTGTGAAATTAAGTGAAATCCTCATTCATACACTTCATCCAGAGAGTGTAGCAGCACATCCTGGTAGCAACACCCAGCAGCTGTTGGTCCAAACATTTGCAGTAGCTTCATGGATGCCCACTGGACTGAAAATCACTATGAAAATCACCAGCATTTCCTCTGTTGATATTAAGACTGTGCCATTATGAGTTAATATATCAATGATGAGGTTATTGACTTCCTTGCTGTGATGAGAAATCAATACAGTTCTGCCCAGAGTTTTCTATTCACACATGCATATATATATGAGAAGCATCAGACAGGTTCTAACATTATGATAATAAAACTACAGACAAGCAGTTAAGCACAAAAGATCACTTTATTTTTCAAATCACACCTCTCTCATTCTTGAAAAGGTGTACTTCTAGTTATTACTATTTTAAATATACTCTATATTTTCCTGTGAAGTTAAATACTTTGAAGAAGAATCCCCAAAGAAATAAATACAAAGCACAACAGTTTCACTTTATGATTTGCTTTGAGCATTGTCTGGTCCTGCATCCACTCTGGCACTCCGCTGCTCTTTGAAACTGTAAAATCCACAGCCAGCCTTCCTTGTTTGCCACAGCCCTCTGCTTATCAGCTGTTAATACAAACTGTTAATACAAAGCCAGCGCATGCACAAAATAGCTTACAGCAATTTAATAATTCTAAAACTTTCCTTACAAATACACACATTGCTACTAAGAAATAATTGGGATGCTTCTTTTTCTGGATGCTCACTGAAAATTCCATGTTACAAAATGCTTGTTTGATGATGTGCATGTCTGCTGGTGAAAAGGAAATCAGTACTAACAAGGTTTGCTGGGTTGTTCAGTGGATAACTTACAAAACCAGACAATTCCCAAAGTTATCAACTGGATCACTGCAGCACAATCTGAAACCACCATTTTACCTGAAACCTTAACTAGCCCGATGGGTTGGTAATGCATATTTGCTGGAGTATAAAATGACAGTAAAATGTCAGCAAGGTCATCAGAACACACCACGTGGGGTTTATTCTCATAGGATGAGCACAGTCCAGTGCAATAGCACAGATCCTGCAGCCAGGAATGGAGGCCTGATGATGCCATTTTCTGACCTTGTCACAATAATGGAGAGGTGGAAGCTGTCCAGTGCAGGAGGATCATGTCCCTTCAAAGAGAAAGTTGAAGCACTTCCCGTGCCAGAAGCTGCACTCCTGAAAAGCTTTTCTTGAAAGAGGTATCAGCAAGAGCCTGAACAGGTGTGGCTGGGAATTTATCCCAATTACATGTCTCACCTGGGACAGTATTCCTGAAAATGAAATCAGGGTCTGGCAGGCCGATTTTGCTACACACACATGCACTTAAAGAACATTCAAAGACTATCATAAAGTCTAAAAACTGTAGCTGAAACTCGTACCTGTTCACAACAAAGTCTGAGGTAGTTTAGAACCACTCTATAAGAAAGAAGGAAAGGGATTTAATGCACAAAAATTTCGAGATACCATTATAATTGCTACAGAGAAGGGGAGGTTAACATAGTGTAAAAGGGATTTAAATTACTGTCTGTCAAGAAAGAGGAGCTGCTA
Organism: Corvus cornix cornix; assembly: GCF_000738735.6. Lineage (NCBI taxonomy): Eukaryota > Metazoa > Chordata > Aves > Passeriformes > Corvidae > Corvus > Corvus cornix. Next base: position 30,382,873 of record NC_047056.1, on the reverse strand, counting down.
ACAGAGAATGAGTGAAAAAGTTCACTAAAACATAAACTTCTGTTTAGCCTGGCTCTGAACATTAACATTCACTTAAAAAAGAAAATCAGAGACAATAGTGAAACTGAGCAAAGCAAAAAGGAAAGAACACTTTACAAGAGACTGGACAAGGTTAACAGACATGGGGTCCAAATTGTGAAGTAACACTGTACTTCCCAAAATGAGTCCATGTGCTCAGTGGGGTGTTTGGATCCCTGGACAGCTGAAATACCTTCACAGAGGGACACTGAAAAGTTATGAATTCTTTCAAGATTCACTCTTGATGATGCAGTTTACTTAGAAAAGAACACTCACATACAATTAATGCCTTGGACAATGCCCAACTAGCAAATTGAGCACGTATCTGCTGTATCATGGTGAGAAGGAAATATTTTAATTTATATTTAAACTTAAGTTACATAAGCCAGCATAAAACCTGACCTACTTCCTAAGTCAACAGTAAACTTCTTACTGATTTTCCTCTTAAGGGTAACAGGTTGTAAACAGATCATGGAAGTACAAGGTGCAAAAGGACTAGTATTTCACACATCCATAGACAGCCAAATTCAAATGTTGCTCACTAGGTCTTGACAGGCTAGTGGTAGTTGCCTCTAGAGTCTGATGTGAATGAAAGGGGACAATGATATTTTACTCAGTGTATGACAAAGAGGTAAAAATAAATACTTTTTTATAATTCCTTAATACATCACAATACAGAGGAAAGTTACAGGGAACACCCCAGCAACAGTGATATGATGCTGCATAGAGAGGAGAAGGAGGAACAAGCAAGTTGGGGAAAGCATGCAGGAAAAAGTAAGAGCTGGGAAGATAGGAGACAAACAGAACTAGCTCAGGCCATAAGAATTGTATCTTTGTGTTGCTCTTTCCATAAAAAACTACTAAAGTTTCACTTCCTATGTTCTCTTTTAGCACTCATATTCAGATGAGTGATAGATTCCTTAACAGAATTCCGTAATTTAACAAAAAAAAGCCCATATAGAAACACATCTTTGCAAATAGTCACTTCAACTTGCATAACACATATATTTCCATCGCTATAAATGCACAGATGCAACCATGTAACTCCATACCAGTCTTTCCCCCAAACTTCTCCTTCCAACTCCAGCTCCTGCTTTAAGTGATATTTCTATTCTAATCATCCAAGCCTCATGAGCTTTGTATTATTGCGTAAAAACATTCATTTATGTATTTACCTCTCAAAATGAATAAGTGACATGATTCCTGAAACAGATCCAAATCCCACAACACTGACACCCTTTTTATTAAAAATAGCAAAACCAAACTTAGAGAATAACCCAAACAGGATCCTGGCATATAGAAGCAAAAGAAACCTGCCTCTTTTCTCCAGCAGTGAACCTGCCATGTTTGTTTCAAAAGCCATTTCTCAGCATGACGAATCAATATGAGAAATTCCTGTGAGGAATCTTACCATCTTTTAGCAACTGAAGGTAACTCAAAAACCCAACAGACGGCTACAGAGGATGCCCAAAAGCCAATTCTGTATGGCCTGACCATGTTTCAAAAGCACAAGCTAATAGTTTTGTGTAAAGACAAAAATTTCTTAACATCTGTGGTTAAACACATTTATTGGATTCTAGGTATTAAGCACAAGTCTCACCACCTAGTGACTACAGCTCAGGAGTACAGTGACAACAGACAGGTGACAGAGACCAAAAATTACATGAATGAAGGAAAGGCGGAATCGAGGTTGTTCAGCCTGCAAAAGGGAAGGCTTTGGGATAACCTGACTGTGGCCTTCCAGTACTTAAAGGGAGCCTACAAGAAATGGAGAGGGACATTTTACAACAACATGTAGTGGCAGGACAAGGGGGAATGGCTTCAAACTGACAGAGAGTAGGTTCAGATGAGGTATTAGGAAGAAATTCTTTACTGTAAGGGTGGTGAGGCACTGGAACAGGTTGCCCAGAGATGTTGTGGATGCCCATCCCTGGAAGCGTTCAAGACCAGCTTGGATGGGGCTCTGAGCAACCTGGTCTAGTGAAATGTGTCTCTGTCATGGCAGGGAGGTGAGAACTCAATGATCTTTGAGGTCCCTTCCAACCCCGTCATTCTCTGATTCCCTGATTCCTCTCCAGAAAGCAGCTGTGATAACTACTGTTCACTTGGACTACACAGCATATCAAACGCTCATCTGAGCAGTAATACTGTCCAACTCACTTGATATTTCAGGACTCAGCTGGTACCTTTTGGACACAGATTTGGTGTAAAAGACCATATAGATTAATTTTGTAAATTCCTCAGACTACTTAATATAATTGACTGAAGTTACTGATGTATATCTGCCAGTTTTCAGGAGTCAGATGATAATTCTGAAAACAATTGTTTTAACTGAGCAGCCACACAGAGAATAGATGTGCCAAGATGATAAGTACAAAAAGGATGAGTAAAAGTTCATTTTACCAATAGTGCAGTGATAGCCCAGGGCCTAAAGTAGTAGGAGGCACTGGAGAGGCATGTTTACACCTGTGCAGGGTGATGCTACCACTCATTCAAATTTTTAGTAATCTGAACTTCAATTCCATTACGTTCATGTTAGAGATCAAGTACCATTTTTTCAGAACACTGAGCTGTATTATTGTATGAGGCTGCAAGGAACAGTGTGAGATGTACTTCTCTAATGACTGGCTGTGTGAAAATGTGTAATGCCATGGGTGTACAAAGATCATTCTTCACTCCCACCATTTGGACATACCATAGTAATCAAACACATGCAGTGTGATAAAACTGGTATGTGGTTGCACAGAAAGTCAGTACATTGGCATATGACGGATAACTGTAGTTTCCTCATACTATGCTGCACTTTTTAATTTGGGCTTTATCTTAAAAAAGTTTGCAGAGTGATTTTAAAACTTTTCTTGTAAGCGTTTAAACACAGACCCAGATTCCACCATGGAATGTGAGTAGGACTTTGTCATTACCTCAGCCAAAGCTTTGCAATGAAAGCTTGGGAAGGGCCAAAAAGACCGCAGGGTTTTTTTGAGCAGGTAACAAAAGTCATATGAAGGTTCACTCTGTAAACACTGCAAGCCACGGCAGACAAGGTAGCTAGGAGGAATATCTGTGTTCTTTGAACTGCATCCATCTTTGAGATGAGCACTTAACTTGCTTTATATTGTCTACACCTCACTACAGCCAAGGTGCCAATATTTAACAACTGGACAAAAGCTTTGGACTGGCTCACTGTACCTTTTTTAGTCATTTGCACCTTTAAAGCAACCAGCATCCTGCCATACCACAACAGCAGCATTTCGCACCTGCCTGGACAGATTTTTTTTATCTTTCTTTTTTTTCATTTTGGAGCTTTAGAACCTGTTCTAAATTCAAACTAAATTAGCTACCACCTCAATTTAATGCATATATATATATGTGTGTGTGTGTGCGAATATTTAGGCACTCCTAAAACTTGACCCCGGACCTTTACCTCTGTATCCTGAACAGAGCTTTGTGGAGCTTCTACATATATATATATATGTATATATATATATATGAGTTAAGTAGTACAACTGACAACAACAACAACAACCAGTTCAGAGAGAGCTAACAATTCTAACCTAAATAGAACCATTAACTGAGAGATGGGGATGGAAACCAGGCCTCAAGCATCCTCTGGGATCTACAATTATTTTTGAAGCATGGTTTAGTCCTCTGGCAACTGATATAATGAGGCACAAGCCTAAACGTTTACTCTGGGATACATTAACTCTTACAGGCTCTAATCATCTGCTTACTACTCTAGCCACAACAACAAAATTACCAACACATTCACTTGTTTATTTGACAGTACACTAACCCCTGTCAAAATATAAGCCAATTAATATCTTCATAGAGAAATGCAATCTAAAGCATGTGAAATCAAATCTAAGTTCTAATCCCTTATTAAGTGTCTCTGAGTGGGCATCACTTTATAACCAGAACTACGATGACACAACAATCAGAGAAGAATGGCATTAACTTTGTCTTCTAATTTTTGTACTGAAAATTTAATTAGACTGAAACAATTACAGACTTCTTTTGTTTTCTTTCATGGAAACCAACTCTCATCAAGTCAGGTACTCAACTGAAAATTCTCTAAAGTTGTCATTAGTAAAGATGAAGATGCATTAAACTGAATTTTTCAGCAATGCTGAGAAAGCACTGAGCTTTTACATGAGTTGTCATAATAAATAAGAAAAACTGATTTTCATGGAGAAAAGAAAAAAATGGAGCTCTGAAAGAAGGAAACTGCAATGAAGAAGAGCTCTTACTCTAACAAAATTAATGATTTCTCCTCTGTACTGTCTTTTAAATTAGACTTGGGTTAACTTCTGTCATTGTAATTCCATTTAACAGCCATTTGAACTTGTTTTAAAGCTGATTGGAAATGGCTTGAAAAGCATCTTGAAAAATGGTAAGCTGCACAATGTTTGCTCACTTCAAAAATTAATTTTCTCAGATAATTATTTTCCCTTGCATTCTGTGAATAAAAACCCTTTTATCTTCTTTTGGAAAAAGTTAACTAAATAAAAAGATTTTAGTAAGACCTTTGTTGAGCTCCACAGGAGTTAAGTCTAAGCCTCAATTCAACCTATGGAAGTAAAACTGAGAAAAGGAGGCCTGGGGAATTTAAAGATCCTGAAGTACCAAATAGAAGCAATGATGCCATAGTGTCAGTACAGTTATTTCCATTATGCAGAACTCTAACAACAGGTCTATTTTGTAGTTTCTGATAAGAAAGCAATGAGTACCTGGTCAGTTCTGCTCTAACCCTGTTGTAAATAGAATATGACTGATTACACAGTTCTGAATAATTACAGTATTTCATCACTCTGATAAACCCTAATACTAAGCTGTTAACAGCACAACTTACTTTCACTGGAAGGAAAAGATAAAAAAGGAAAAAAAAACTTCAGAGGAATATACAGCAAATATATCTGAAACTGGGCGTCCATAAACACAGACAGTAATTAGAAAGAATGAGAACATTCACACAAAACCACAAATCAGTTGTGTGTTGTATCTTCCTTTATCACTACTAATACGTTGCTGCCACAATATTTAAGACAAGAGACCTCTTCTAGGCAACACAGGTTTTAGGGGTGTTTGTTGGTGGGCAATATTAGAAGACCCAGCATAGTTCAGCTCTCTGTAAACTTTATTTCTTTAAATAAAGAGGGTAAAGGTTGAAAGTGTGAAGGGCTTGCAGCAGGGCTTGCCTTAAAAGCCTGGGAGCTCAGTGGGCTCACCTTGATGACAGGTTCTCAGAGCAACACTAAATAAAGACTCTGAGAAAGGCCATTGTCACAGAGAAGAAGTCTAATACTAAAAATTGCTATTCACCTGCATGAAGGGACAATCCAAACTTGTTTTTTTTCTTTTTATTGATTTATGGGGGTGGGAAACTGAAGGGTCTATAGGACCTCAGAGTTTTCGCTTTGGGAATATCAGATACCAGGATATGTTCATCCAGATTCTTGGCAGAGAATGAATGTCATGGGAAATAAAGAGACATTTCTGTTCCATAGTGAGTTACAGGACAAGATCAAAAAATGTTCTGTAGGTTATAGTCTACAAGGCTTATTTGTATCATAAAAATTAACTGTGCATGTCAAGGATTACAAATGGAAAAATACCATTCTTTCTGTGACAGCCTAGACTCAGAACAGATGGCAGAACCTTTTTTGATTTTAGGGTTTTTTTAACATTCTCTGCAATGGTGGCTACTAAAAGCTAACAGCTAAGAGGTTATGCCCTTTGCTTATCCACAATTTGAGAGCAGAATTGTTTGATGAAACTGCAAAGAAATGCCACCACTGCCATGCAAGGACTTATCTATGAAAAGCAAGAAATGCTTCAGGCATCTCAGTAGTTCCAGCATGAATTGCAACTGGAAAAGTCTTCTGCTTTGATATTTAAAGGGAAAAAAATTCCAACAGTTTGGACTTATACATAAACAAGAGAGTGGTATCCTCAGTAGCTGGTCTCAATTCTTTCATGCTCCAGAGGCTGTTAAGCCATGAGGTAACCAGCCCTGCAGACTGGGAGGTGCCTGGCACAAGCAGTATCCTGCCTCAGTACTCCAGACTGTCTAAGGCAGCTGTGGCACATGAATTACAAACTCTATACAGCACAGTGGGCATCCATCTCCACCAACAGACATTCACAAGTCAGAACACAGCAGTAGGAAGGAAGGGAACTGTATGCAAATGTCAGAACTAAATTGTAATTTGGCAATGAAAAATAATATTATTGATAAAGCCTAATCAATTTTATTTGAAAGAAAAGGGATGCTTTTCTTATTTGAAATATCCTCTGATTCATTGCTACCACTGATTATATTTCTTCTTGGGTTTAGCACAACTAGTATCCAACAGGGAAATTATTTCAAATTAAGTAGTGTGATAAATTAACATACAATTTGCTCTGTTGATATAGCTCATTTTATCACTATGGTTATGTAAAGGAAAACCATATTTATCCTGCACTAGCTTTGTTTTCTTCTGACAAGGTTATTTATCACCACAGGAAATTCCAAGTTCATAAAACTGGTTAGCTGACATTTCCAATATAATATACTTTGTGTGGAGGAACAACCATCCTAATCAATTTTGCCAATTACATCAGCATTTGTCTTCATACAAAATCTCTTTATCCCATACTGAAAGACCAACATGGAGTTCTTCCTAAAAGTCATGCAGATCTGGAGAGTAAGAGATTACATCATCATCAGTGTGAAAACAGAATAAGCAAAGTTGCAGGCAATGTAATCCAGACAGATATGGATGGATAACGAATATTGTGACTGTAAAGTAAGAACCAGATCTTTCACAATACAGGCAAAAGCATCACATTTTATGAAGATCATGAGAAATGTGAATGCATACACAGCCTTTGAATTTTTAGCTCCAGACTGGAAAGAAACTCTTCTTGGAAAAATGTAATTTATCTGCAAATTCTTCTTTTGATATTTGAACAACTGCCTGTAAGTGACCAGGTGGAGTTCCACTTTTCTAAACCAAACATTTTTGATGTTCTGTTGCAAGTTGTCTTAGGCAGGAAAAATTTAAATAATCATCTTCAGGAGTGAAAAAGTACTATTTTCTTCAAGATGGATGTTTGATTTAGGAAGTTCCTTTTGAATGTAGGAAATGACAATTTTGTACTTTGAAAAGTCAACTAAGGTCAAGATTAATATAGATACATTAATTAGTTTGTTGATATGATGAATGCTTTTCTTGTCATCCCACTGATGAATGAGAGAATTTGCATCTCAGCAGGTAAACGTCTGATACTTCCTTAATCTACTGTACAGCATTTGCTATAGCCAAAAATAAGAAACAAAGTGGAATACAGAATCAAAACGATTTTGAAACAAATTACTAGTTACAAAGGAATATGGGTGAAGAACCACTTTAAAAAATAACATATATTCTGGACTGATGTATTCCATAAACATTTTTTTTTTGCTAATAAAAGCCTCTGGGGAACAAATACTTATTTCATATGCTTTCCATTCTGCTTGAGTAATTTTAGATTTCCACCATAGCTCTGCCTTTTTTTCCTTCTGTTTTCCTTGCCTTGGTTAGATTAGAGAGGTAGGGTGTTAATGGGGTACTTGATGAAAATTGAAGAACTATTTTCTCCCCCCTTGGAGACCAGCCTGATTTGAACAAATCGAGGAGAGTGAAACAGTCTCTTCATGTCCTTGGGAAAAAGCCTTTTCCATTTCAATACTTCCAGCTTTCAGACATGGTCCCCTTCACTCACAAAGAAAGAAAAGGTGCCAGCACAAGAAGGTTCTGCATAATTTCACAGAATGTCAGTGGGGCAGCAAAAGCTCCCTTTCAACCTCCTTTATGGTTGGTGAACATGAGAATGCGAGGTGGATCCATGAAGGGAATGCAGGGAACCAGGTGCTTGCAGCTCCAACAGGGCAAGAAACAAGCTACTGTCCACCAGTCCCCACTTCTGTTGTTGCTACTTCCTTACTACTCTCATCCTTGTGGGTACTGTTTTGTGCTGGGCACTCAAAATGCACACAGTGAAACACCTGGAGAGAACAAAAAACGAAGATAAAGCAAAACAATTCAATGCTGGCAAAAGCATGAGCAAAGTAAGATGAAGTCTATGTGGAAGTCTGTGTGGAAGTCTATATGGAAGTCTGCAGGCCAGATCAGTGACAAAGTAATCCAACAAAATACATGAGGTCAAAAACATTTACTCATGGGCAATAAACATTAGACAGGGAAAGCATTGGAGCAAGAGGCAGCACTCAAATTATACCAACCTTTACATATGGCACTAAAAATCAGAAAGATGTTTCCAAAGCAGATTGGGATATTTGTAAATGATTTTTCTCTTGGCAAGTAGCAGAAATACCTACTACATACTATGGATAATAACAACAATTGTATTAATTGTCTTAAACACATGTTATGATCTAATCACTTCCTTAAAAGGCTGGATGTTCATGCACACTAGAAATGAAATTTAAATCATTGCCAAAATGATTCTATTTCAAGATTGCCGTCTGCTGTAATAACAGTGGCAGCTCTACAGACATGTCCTGGAGTATGTAGAAAGGCATTCAGAATGTCCAAGGTGGCTGCTGCTTCATTAGATGAAATATTCTGTTTGAAACAGTGATCATTTTCTGATGATTCAAACAATACCTGGGACTAGTGTACAGGTGACTGTATCTTAGAGTAAGAAGACCATGTGCTTAAGCATTTTTTCCAATTTATTTTCTACTTTACTTACTTCTACTTGTTCTTGAAGAGCCTGGGAGGAGAAGGGGGAGGAACTCTTTAAAATTGTTACAAAACTTCTTTCCATATGATTTCTTATTGCTATGAATTGCACAGCTTTGTCACAATACAAACACTGCTTTAAAATTTGCTACTACATGCATTGTAGTCTTAAAGCTAAAGCTTGATGAATATTAAATCCTGAATTTTAAATTTATTATCTTGTCTTAATTTTGTATACTTTTATGACATCTTCTATTATTCTTCTTGCAAGTAGACCAGGTCTTTAAAGCTCTTCTCACAAACAAAGGTAATCTCTTATAATCTTAACTGCCCTTTCCCAGACCCTTTTAAGTTAATATGGGCAAAATCTAATACATAAACAAGACATGGATATACTACATACTCATACAAGACTACAGAATATTGTATTTTCTATATTTTCTTCAATATAACCTAAAATCCTATTATTCTTTTTGACCATCCCTTGTCAAGTGAACATTGGCCAGACATCTGCACTGACATGTTTGCAGTAGCCCCAGGTCTTTTCTGAGGATGTAGCTAGCTAATTTGAATTCTGACAGCATACATAAAACAAATTTAAAAAATCTTCAGTCACTGCTTGGTGTTTTTTTAATCCCCATTATACTTTCTTGTGCCCCTCAGTGTAAGGTTTTTATGCAGATACATAGCAATACATGCTTATGTTTCTATATATACACTCCTGCTCACATAAAGATGTACTGCTATGCCTTTATATATACATATATGAACAGATTACAAATCTGCACCCGCACCCACACATAGACACACGTGCACAAAATGGTTTTCCTCTGCATTTCTCCTGTTTTTTCCTAAAGCTGAACTAATTCCTATACTGGCATGAATTCTCTCCATCTGCTACAGTTCTTGAGAAGCCAATTTTTGTATTTAGCTACACTTCTAGAAAAGTCCCCTTTGTACTCATCCCACTCCCATGTTTATAAAGTAACAGCTACTGTAATTTTTTCCAGCTGCACTTTTCAGGATAAGGCCTCGCAGTAAAGAACATTCTCTCATCAGTGCACCTCCATAAGATGCTGCTTTCTTTGAAAGGCAGCACAGAATGGGATGGAGGTCTTTAAGTGAGAAGATTCTGTCTAATGTATCCCATAATAATAATAATGTTTCTCATTTAAAACCTCACTTTACATAGTGATACAGCTTTTTTAAACATAGTGTGGATAGCACTGAAATTTAGCTAGTACTAGTCTAGAAAGAAGTGCACAATTTTAAATTGTGACTTTCATTTTTACCGATTCTTTCATATTAAATTCTTAATGGTCAAAACGTGTGGCATATTGACAAGCCTGTGAATTTAGAACATTATTCTCAGTTACTCTGCCACCTCAGCTTATAAAGAATACTGCATGTGAGAGAAGCCTAAGCCTGAGAAGCACAGTCGAGCCCAGCTGCTTCATCCAGCATCAGAATTAAGCATTTCAGAACAGGATCACTAAAACAAACAATCTTGCATGTGCTTCTCTCAAAAGAAAAAGATGACAGTTCAGAATCATCCTATGACCCACATTGTGTCCTACTTCTCATGGGTATTTTAAGAGAGGTCGGACACACAAAGCAGGAAGGCCAAGTGCATATACACTGGCGCAGTAATTTGTAAGATAAAGCTCTCACATCAGCAACTAGGTGTCCTTTCCAGGTCAGTAATACTGAAGAGAAAAAACAAGAGAAAACTTACATAAAGTATCAGGTGACCTGTCTGACAAATAAATGATGACAAGGAGAAATAATTCTTTTCTCTATAAAAGTAGGATGTGTGTAAGCTTGAGAAAACAGAAAGTTACACTTCTATCATGTTCTACTATACCAAAAACTATTCAAACTCCAGGTAAAAAAATTTGTGAACATCATGTCTTTCAAAACTTGAAAAACGTGGCAAGGAAAAGATGAGTTCAAAAGATTAAAGAATTCATTAAATGGAAACATTTTATGGTATTTCTTTTCAATTCCAAAAATCAACTCTTCCCTTTGGGATGTACAGATTGTGTTTCAAAGTTCAAAGGTATGTGTTGGTAGAACAAGTAAGGAGTATTTTGTACCTATTACAGTAATACTCCTTGATAAGAACATGCTGCCATTAATATATTTTATTTAAAATGAGAAAGATTTGACATACTGTACAAGCAGTTCTGGGCAAGTAATTCTGGAAACTGCTTGTATTCTTACTGAAGAGACTACTGAGACTATAGAAAATACCAAGACTTTGGTTACACTGTTACTATTTAAATTGGAAATACGAAAAATATCTTGCTGCTTTCTTTAGAAAATTAAAATTTATGACCAAATGTTACAGCCCTTCTATTTAATACATATATATATAAATGTAATTTAGTAATATGTGCACACTGACAATGTTCCTCCTGTACAGGCTTTAGGAGAAATAATTTAAAAAAATAAAAACCAAATTAGTGTTGGATGCAGATTTTAAAGACAAAAAAGGAAAAGACAAAGAGCAGCATGTGCTTATAATTCAACTGAGACACTACATGAACAGCTGTAACCTCTATCCATTCTCATCTTCACTAGTTATGCAGCGCTCTATATAAATTACACAGGATATTAAATTCCTTGCAAATAGTAACCAATTTGAAATTAGAATGATGCCTAAAAGGCCATTGCTCTTCAGGGCTTAAAGCTGCCTTTAAGAATTCAAAGTTGAAAGCAATGTTTCCTGTAGTCTGGTTTGCTAAGTTTATGCAATGAACCTCATTCTTTTTTAACAAAGAGTTGGGAATTTACAAACACTGGCATGAGAGGAAACAAGACTGTCAGTATGGATCAGTAATGGAAGAAGCCTTCTTCACACATGTACTACCCCATAGGCAGCTTCTGACTCTGATTCTAAGGACTCACTGATTAAGGCTGAACTGCATGTGGTGGGAGACAGCGCTCAGCAACACAAAATAAATATTTGTATTCCCAGTTCTGTTGGTTGGTCAGCTACTTTCCAGCTGTTGGCTGAGATGTTGATACCTGGTGCTGCATTTTTCTTCAAGAGTTGCACTACAACTGGACACAGACAATGCTATTGGACAGTGCTCCCAGTGCTTAGGAACCAGCTGCTGGTGCCTCTTATAATCTCATACTATAGAATCCTAATCTCACAAAGACTTACATATACTCTTAAATTCACATATTGTAAATTGTTTCACTGAAGTCAAGAGTAAAATCATCTGAGACAATACACAATGATTAGAAAAGAGAGAAGCACAAGTAAACAAAGATGGGATGATATTGCACTTGATGGGCTAGGACAAAGTATTTTTTTCTGTATAAAATGAAAAAAATCTCTTGATTTGGCCACTATTAGTCAACTGATTTACCAGATATGAAAATTACTTATAAGAGAATCTTACGCAAATAAGATTTTCTTATGAGTGAGATTTTTCTTATGTTTTATTAATTAAAAAGATAATATACAGGTGATAAAACTCAAGTATATCAGAAACCATACACCTTTCTCTAGTGCACTAAATTGGCATTTTAATTGTTCATCAAAATAAAGATTAATTTAAAATCAAACCCAATAGGAGTATTTGATGGTAGTGTGGAAAGGTCAAAACTAGGAACAGATGATAACACTGTTCAAGTGTTTTGCTAGATTGCCTCAGCAAAAAGATGAAGTATGTACATTTGAGAAGGCATTATCAATTTCACTGCAAGATATGAAAAACTGTGCTGTGGTATATTAATGTATAGGGTTTTTTAGAAGTTCCTTACCTCGTTAGCTGTGTTGCGAGTTCCAACTATTCTGATAAAAGATGCAGGCTGTTTATCAAAAGTGATTGTTTGCCAGGATCTACAAAGAAAATTCAGAAAGACATACAAATATTGAACACAGTCACAAAAGCCTGCAGTAAAATATACAGAACGCGTTCAAGTGACAGTATGTACTACTATCACTTAACAGGGCAAATGGAGCAACACTTTTCGTTGCCCAATTTTCCAGCACTCCTTCCTGATTTTTAAGTGTCTTGACTCTGCTTATGTGATTTCATACGTATATCACTATAATTTCTGTGCAAGGACAACAATCATAATATTGCTGAAAGTTAAGAAAATGGTAAAAGAAAAAAAGCCTGGATCAAAAGTCTAAAATCTTTGACTTATACTGACTGTATTAGATAAATGAAGGATCAGATAAATTAAAGTAAGTTCATCCTCCTGCTCATGAGGAATCACCAGAGCTTGGCTAAATAAAATTACAACTGTGGGAGAAAAAACCCCAAACCAAACCACCTAAAACCTCAGACTTTTCATACTCTAAGTGGAGCAGTAGAGGAAGAGGAACCAAGCTTTCCTTGTGTGGGCCAAAGTCCTTCCAGGAAGTTACAAATGTCATAAAGCATCATTTGCAGTTCAGGTTGTGAGCATTTCCCCATCCTGACACAGCAACAGTGAGGAGAACAGACCACTCTCCCAGAGCTGGTGTATAACTTTTTGGGCTAGAGAACACTAGAGGTACATTGGGACCTCTGTAATCTTTGTTCCTCACTCATACTCATCTGACCTGAGTGAGGTGCAACACCTCAAGTAGCCTAATACACAGCAGGAAAAGAACACCATAACTTTCTGCTTACAGAACACTGACAGTAAACCAGAAGAAATAAAATATACCAGGAATTAGAGGTTTCAGTTTGATACCAGTTTTCCACAACACTAGATTATTACTTGAACACATTAAAATTTAAATTATTTCATATTCATAAAACATGAAAACAAAATATACAGAATTTAACTTTTCAGCCAAATTTTAACTTTCTCTATCACAGAAGGCTTCAGAAATAAAATGAAGTTAGGTCTAACTTGATTAACTTAGTATGGAAAAAAACATTGAATAGTTTTCCAGAATGGGTTCTGAATACCTTCAGAAGTGTTCATGTAAGAAAAAGGGACCAAAGCAAAACTTGAATAGAACACCAGTCACTACCATCAGACTACCCCAAAGCCTGGCAGTATGACCAGCTTGGTTGCTGACTGTCAGACATTTGATTTTTCCTTTAGTGAGAAAACTCTTTTTGTCACAAACATAGCATTTCTGGGCTTAACTTACTTTTATCACTGCTGTCTGGTTATATTTGCTTAAAGAAGATTACAAACCCAATCAAGTCCTAATTTCAAGTAGTTTACTGGTCTTACTCCATGAGGTAATGGGTGTAATTAACAGTCATTCATGATAACAGAAAGGTGTGGTCTGTGGCAGGCCTCAGAGGTACAGCAGTTATCTACCTAATGGTATGGTTTACTTACATCCCTTATGTGGCTATACCTCTACTTTAAAGCTCAGGCTATTTCTTCATGCTGTAAATAAAATATAAACCAGGAATGGACTATTTTATTGATTGTTTCAAGACCTGGAAGATTATTATGATTTAAACATTTCCCCCCTAAACAGGAGAATGATTCCTGAGATTCCTTCTAACATTCCCCTAGTACAGCCAGTCAGTTAATCTCCATGGCCAAACAGCACTCGTTACCTTAAACTGCAAAGTTCCAAAGATGAGAGGCTGGGACAAACAGATGATCACAACACTACTTCTCATAACAAAGCATTGCATAGTTTGCATTATGCATATGCTTTGACATTCACATATGCAAACTTTATGCAAGGAGAGTGGTGATGTAAAAACCAGATTTGCTTTTTAGGGATTTGGAAAATATTTTAAAGCTCTACTAAATAAAAGAGTTTAAAATCCTAAAGAAGCTATTAAGAAGAGCCTGTGCCTTCCTAGACACTAATGTAGAATTTGTGTTCTGTGATAAGAAAATACGGGAAAGGAGAGAGGAGAGAGGAGAGAGGAGAGAGGAGAGAGGAGAGAGGAGAGAGGAGAGAGGAGAGAGGAGAGAGGAGAGAGGAGAGAGGAGAGAGGAGAGAGGAGAGGAGAGGAGAGGAGAGGAGAGGAGAGGAGAGGAGAGGAGAGGCGAGAAGAGAAGAGAAAAGAAAAGAGTCTGTACTCTACTATTTCTGAGCACTGGTCAAATACTCACTGCAAGAGCTCAGTGCAGGTTTTCCAAGCATGGCAGTAAATGCCATTGTCTGTCCTATGATGTGGTAACAGGGAAGCTGATGCATTTATTTGGGAATATAGCTGAAGAGTGTGACAGATAGTAAGAGAGATTGAGAAAAACGTCTCTGAAGATTGTTTTGATGACATGCTTCCAGATCAACTCCTCCAGGCAGTTCCTATGTTCTTTCACTTCCCACTGCACTGCAAGTCCCTACTTTCTGCTACAATGCTTTTATTAGGATTGGATTATAATCAATCCTTTAATAATATTAAAATATAATGGAAGAGAATAAAAAAAATTCTTGAGGGTGTGAGACTTGAAGGAAGATATAGCATTTTCAATAAACTCGTTCCTAAGAATATTTACTATTCTGGTGTCTGTCCATTTTATTCCTTTCCCATTGGAAAGTCAAAATTATAGACAATTTGTAGAAGAGTTATTAAAATTCAAGCATATTGCCACTAGAGAATTAGTACTGGATTGCATAATGAGAAAATTAGGTGTCTTTTTTATTTCCTTAGCAAAAAGGAGAAAAGCAAAATAGAAAGCAAGCCAAATGGATTTGGAAAGAATCATTTTGAAATAAGCAAGGCAAATGTTGTTCACTATAAAGTTGTATGGATTTGACTGCAACAGTACATTTGAGAATGTCGATACATGCAAGGCAATACCTCTCCAGGACAGATACAATTATGCAGCAAAGAGATAATTTATGCATTTAACTATACCCCTATGAGAAAAGAGATTACTGACAGAACATTATCAAGGCATATCTGACCTCTTTTTGCATTTTTTTGCTGATATAACTCATTTACTTAGAATTCTTCTAATGTATAAAGCCATAACAATTTTTCAGTGGTGTTCCTCAATTAAAGACATCATAGGTAATCTTTAAGCTTCTTTTTAACCTTCCTTTTTTTATTACTAGTTATCTCTGCTGGTACTATTTTAATAATTTCAGTTTCTCTGCAGAAATTCTATTTCGCAAATTGTTTTGTAGTCGTATCATTTATCTAGTCCTGCCATGCATATGTGCTTACTTCACACTTTCCTCACACTAGCTAGTCTTTCTATTCTCAAAATTGCTTT
Source organism: Corvus cornix cornix (assembly GCF_000738735.6). NCBI lineage: Eukaryota > Metazoa > Chordata > Aves > Passeriformes > Corvidae > Corvus > Corvus cornix. Next base: position 30,366,932 of record NC_047056.1, on the reverse strand, counting down.
TGATGGTCTTTACAAAAATTTCCTCCAAACTTTATACATTGCTCTTGCATTGATTCACACATAAGCCACTCTATACCATTATACAGCAGCATTAAAGCATATCAAAAGCACTTCATTTTTAGCCTGGGATTAGATAGTCCTGTGTAATAGATGGCATTTCTTCACCTTTACTCCCCATATGCCACACAAACACATCTTTCAAACTGGTGGCAATACTTTCACCGTCTTTACCTAGGACACAGTCATAAAGAAGCTATCAGAATTTACTTCTCTCATAAAATGACACTGGTGACTTTTTGTGTCTCTGTACACCTTATTAGTGACCCTATAACAAATATATTTTTCAGGGTTTAGCTTTATTAAATATTCAGGCAGTGTTGATATTTTTTCTGCTTTGACACCTGTCTTGCTGGTTGATTTGTTTTAGATTTACTGGCTCAGTCTGCAGTACTTCTGGTCATCACTTTCACTACAGAAATAATCACTGCGTCAAGCTAAGGTTTCCATCTCGAAGAGAAGACTCGGGACTTGAGACTAGCAGCCTATACTATATTCACATTTATACCAGGATCCTCAAGCTGAAATGCAGCACTCCAAGTTGTTTGGCTAGTAGCTCCATTTTTAAAAATAAATTAGCCTTGTTACAGTCCTACAGCATTTAACACTCTACATCTCACCTCAGCCACACGACTTCTAACTCTCTTGTTCTGCCTGACTCCCCTAAGGAGATGCAGTAATTGATGATTAGCATTCCAAAGCCACGCTTGCATCCTGTGAGCCTGTCATATTTAATTACATTTTAACTATATTCGTCTTCTATAATAGCCTGAACATAATTTAGATAATTATCTTTTGCTCTCTTATTCTCTGACTCTGCCTGTCTCACTTAGAGCTCCTTGCAATGAAAATCACTTTCTCTGTTCAAACATATAAACAAGACTCCTGGGCCAAGAGTTTTCACCTCTCCAACAGCAACAGCTGAAAACCTGATAGCTTTATGCATCTCACAATCTCTTCACCAGACTCTATTCAGAGGAAGGAAAAAGATCATCAGAAATCACTCAACTTTCCTATTTCTTCTTGTCTTTTTCCTTATTAGGCTATTGCAAGAAGAATGAAAGAAATACAGGTGTCTAGGTAAATTAAACCAATACCTTGCTATTCCTTAAACTATCTATAGCAATTCACCTCCTAAAGAATATAATGGGGTTTTTTTCAGCATTTGGAATCTTTGCCTAGTTATTTCTAAGAAAAGCTGCTATCTTTCTAAAGATTTATTACATATAAATAGTAATTAAGAACATAAATAGTGATTCTTGTCCATTATTTCCTTCTCTTCCAGAAAGAACAAATTAAGAAAGAAGTGGAAGCTTATATTTTCTTGAGGTTTTCTAGTGAGCCACTGGCACTACAGAGTACTACCACACTGTGGGCTTACCAGAGCAGCACTGATGAGAGCTGAAACCCAGTTCAGGCCAAAGATGTCAGACAAAAGAGAAAGCTGTTACGTGTAACTAACATTCATCAAGCTGTGATAACCATATCATATTCTTATCAAGGCTTGCTTTAGGCTAAGCAGGTACATTTTCAATGTGCACATCATGTCTCCTCACTTTCCATTTTTTTGTTCGTCCTCCAAGGAAAAAAAGGAAAGCAGACTGGGAAGCAAATGTAACCTCCATTTTACTTTCTAATACTTGTCTACATATGCCTTATTCTACAGTAAGTGATGAAACACTTCTTAGTTTATTTGGATGTAGACTTTTTCAACTGTGACTACGTATTTTTTTTAATGGAATTTGTAAAAGCAGGTAACAGAAAAATGAAAAAAGAATTGTGTTCTCTTTCTATATATTAGTCTGATGACTGTACTGACATAAGGAAGGCAAATTGTAACCATCATGTGATTCTGCCAAATAAAAAACGGTGTGCACAGATAAGCAAGCTTACTGAGACCTGAGGAGAACCACAATATGTTCTGCATGATATGTTACACCCCCTGCTTGTTAATGAATACCATACTAACCTCTCTTATGGAGTACCTATAAAGTAAACACAGAAGCACACACTAAAAATGCTATAGAGGTAATTGTTATACAGATACTCTTTGCTATAAAATACCAAAAAGGTGTAAAGCCACCTTATAAATTGCCTATAAAACCCATGTTTTCCACCATAACAGTATTAAACAATGAAGTGAAGTAATACTCCATCTCCTGTTGCAGCTGTAATTTAACATATTTATTCAAAAAGACAGACCCATAAAGAAGTCAGACTAAGTAGCCAGCTCAGCCGCCCCCTTGCCATCCAGCCTCCCAAGCCACTGAGGGGGAAGACAAAGCATGAGAAAGAAAATACTGTGAGGAGTCAAAGGTCATCAGCATTTTGGTTTATAAATTGAAGTCAATTAAGATCAATTCTACCACTGGCCTGCTTCAACTAAAACTGAGTTTCTGTCTCATGCTGTGACCATGACAGCACTTTCTCAAAAGGTGGGCTGTCAAGCATGAGATTCGTAAGGAAGCAAGGAAGGTGCAAGCTGGAAATAACAACTTCTTCTCTGCTGCTCTCAGAGATGGAGGCAAAACTGACCTAATTATGTATCTTGGCACAAAAAACTCCAAACCGCCAAACAACCAGAAAGGAATTTAAGTACTAAGAGAGGTAATAAAAATGGTGCGTATAAATATTACAAGAGTCTAGAATAAATCTGAGAATAATAATAAATACTAAAAGTCACCTGTTGCAGTATTTGTTTCATAATAGCTTTATATATTGACAAGTAAAAAACATGCATTCACACCTTTTAGGAAACTTTCCCTCAAAAGTTTTTATTGTAAATATACTTCCTATAAGGATTGCATGATTCTGAAAGCATCTGAACTAAATTTGTAGCTATTTGTAGGATATTTCTATGATTTGGTCCCTTGCACCAATCCAAACAAAATATCTGTCTGCTATAAGAATGCTTTACTTTAAACTGCTATAAACGTCGTATTGCACAGGATTGGTTGTAGAAACCAGATGTGAGCTTGACAAAACAGACCTACCAGACCTACTAGAAAAAAAATACTGACATAAAATCTATTTCATGAAGTCTATGCTGGCTTTCTGACATCTTTATAAAACTTCTCACTTGAAAGACTCTTTATAGTAACACCTGCTTTCAAAGCCTCAGTGCTGATATTTTTACTTTTTAGAAAAAGTATTACAAGAAGAAAATGTTAAAATATAGTCAAATTGAAAAATGGGAAAATTGAATGTTATAATTATCTTTCTAACTAAATGAAGCAATCAATTTTCAAATATTTCCACATAACAATGTAGGCAACTGCTAGCGTTTCTGTTCTGCATAAACTCATATAATTTAGACTGCTTACACATATTTTTCAGTTTCAATAGATTGCCTTTCTGTACTTCCAAAAATTTAGTTTATATTTTAAAGTTTTACATAAAATTAAATTATTAGCAATTTGCTGGAAACTGGAAGAATGCCATGAGCCAAATTTCTATGTTGTGGCAAGAAGCATGCATGTAGTATCTACACACACACCCTTGGGGGATGGCAGTGGCAGATGAAGCTGACAGCAGATGAAGGCTGCGAACTGGAGTAACTTGGGAGTTCACCTTCCTTCTGCGTACACCAGAGCACACATGCACAAGACAAATCTGCATAATCCCAGAGTTTGAATTGGGTTTTTTGTGCTTACTCATTACCAATAGTTATTGCTCCTGATGTTCACACTGATAGCAAAGATATGAAAAGCCATCCAATGCAATAACATACCCAATAATACAATTAATGGGATGCTTTCAACTTTGAAGACGTCTCCTCCCCATAAACATACAACAGATTGTGGGCTATTTTTATTATATAACTTTTCATACCAATGGAAAAGTTGATTAAAAACAAATGTATAAACAATTCTTTTAGAGATATGAGACAGAAACATGCTCCCTATTAATCAGTTTCTTTGTAGTGTGTACACTAACACTATTTATCACACTTGTCTCTTACATTCCCCTGGGTGTAATTTCACGGCCCACTCGTAAAAACTTCACATTTACAGCAACCGCTCTTCTGTTACTGTCGATAACATCTAATTGACATGTCAAACCTCCAAGGAATGCAGTAAATTGGACCACAGCCTCAAAGAAGAATAAAACAGTGAAGAAAGTAAATCAGCATGTGCCTCCTCCCAACAGCAATACAGGCATACTGAGCTTTGGTAATGGAAGGGAGGAAAACTGTTACCCTTTCTACTACCACACTGAATTATCTATTAACCTCAAGGTCAGAAAGGAAAGCCTTGTGACCTCAGACTGAAACTCACCCACTAAAAACCCTGAACCTGAATCCATGACTGCAGTAATTTTAGACATGAGAGTGAAGTGAACTGAGACAGACAAAAGTAACAAATACAACTTTTCTTCTGTTACTTTTAGCACAGAAAAAATGAAAATCCCTCACAAAGGTGTATGGTAAACTGAATTTTAGTATTTAGTTTGGAACTCTCTGCCTTAAAAATTTATAGACAAAGAACTGGGTAAAATTTCACAAATACAATTTTAAAAAGAAAGGAAACATCATTCATGATGAAAGAGCACAAAACAAAGTCAGGCAAAACTTGTTTACATAGCAACCAAGGTATCAGGAAAAAGGCAGAAGGATTTTATAAATGTATGTGAAATATATGAAAACCATTAAGAAAGAAAGATTAGTGAACAGGCATAGAGGAAAAACAGTGGAATGAAATTAGGCAGTATGATGATGTTCCGTACTGAGAAATAAAAATATTGAGAAATAAAAAATTCTTACTGTGGGAGTTCAGTGTAACAGAAAAGCAAAGAGCAAAATGGAAACACCATCCCTTTAAGTGTATGGAACAAACTGGCAAAGCCTTATTCTAAAATAATAGACCACATACCACATAGTGCAGAAATAGTCAAAGCATGAACCTAAAGATATAATAATTCTTCGACTTTGTGGTTCATGGTTATAATCTGTCCTGGCAAAAACATTATTGTGAATAAATCAATGGCTTAATACTGCATGAATCTCAATACAAGACATCTGTAACCCTAAGGACCATACCTGTTTTGGCCAGCATAAGCAAATGTGTACTTTTCAGAGTTTTGATGAAATTAGATCCTGAATATCAACAACCAAATTAGGGCAAATCTCTAGATCTGATATGTTAACACCTGACTGGCCCCCTGACAGTAAAAGGAGATGTCAACAGTTGCTATATTATTTAATGATTTTGCCTGTAAGAAAGGGCTACAGACAAAATAACAACTTACCACCTAGATCATGAATATTTGGGTCTCTCTTATTCATCAGTTTAGTATCTAAGCAACAATGAATTTCAAAGTAAACAAACACAGCCACAAAACAACAGTTCAGGTATTAGGCATTCCTTTCTTATCTCAGTCAGATAAATGTGCCAGTTTCCCAAATTGTACAATTTGGATAACTTTTTTGGTAGTAATACTTATTTATATGGGTGCTGAGAGGGTGCATGTGTGGGTATGCCTACATGCATGTGGGTATATGCACGCATGCACAGACATCTTCGAGAGAGAATTTATGACTGTGAAGGCAATCCAAGGTACTAGATACAAGATGATAATAATTCTTGAAAGTGAATGACTGTTTGTTTTGATTTTTTTATTTTGAACAGAAGACTAAAGAACAAATATTTTACACATACTGAATTACCTTTTCTTCTTAGAGTATTTTTTTCTAGATGGTAATAGCAATACATGTATCTGTTTTTAATTTAACAATTTTTTGCTGCTCACCAAAGAGACATTCAAGTCTTTGCTGGCATGGGGGAAAAACCCAATACCTAAAAGAAACAGGTAGTGATATTGTGGGTATAATTTGGTATTACTTATTTTCTCTGAGGCAGAACTGAGCCAACATCCAAACTGATGTCAGAGTTACTGTGGTGTTTTCACAACTATCCTCACAGTAATGTGCATGAAGAGGAGCTAAGAACATGCCACCTGCAGGGCAAAATGGAGCAAAGCAAAACTTTAATGCATATGGTACACACAGAGCTGCAGTGAACAAGTACATGAAAAAACATTTAAGGGAGAATAAGACACTGCAGTTTGCAGCTCCTTGTTGGTCTGTTGAAGGCTTGCTCAAAAGATCCATGTATATTTGTGGCTGAAAAGCAAACAGAAGGAACTGAAGGTAGAAGTGGAAAAATAGAAAAGAGAAATTAACAATTTGAAACCTTGAGATCCTGAATTGCTGTTAAGAAATGTAACTTTAAAGAAGCTGGACCTTTCTTCAATCAAGCTAGAATCATCTAAAATAAAAGCTAGCAAATGAAATGTTAGATGCAGTTTCTACACTGCTGAGAGGCTCCTAATGCTCTGAAATGGAAACTCTGGTTTCTCTCTGTGAAATCTTAATTCTTTATGCTTACTAAGACAGCACTGTGAAGCTGGAGTCTTTCTTCTTTTGCCTTATTAGCATCTTTCGAAAAGTGAGCATATAAACACAGGGAAAAATATGTACTTCTATGCCTCTATCGTGCAGGGCTTAAAAGCTCAATAATTACACAAAATGACCCTTTATATCTGTCTGACTTGTTCCAGAAGGCATTATTACTGGCATAATGAACACACTAATGAGAACTCTTAGTTTATTTTTGTGAAGTGAGACTTGAAATTGAGCTTAACAGTGTAGCAATTTCCCAGACATCTTGCTTGAATATATTTCATTTTGTATTGTATGAATGTAGCTACTGTGAGTTCAGCAACCCCAGAGCAGGCATCTGGATTTTACAGAGTTGCTCTGAAATTTGCTTCATGTGAAATAAATAGGATGGACCATAGTTGAAATATACTCCGTTTGACAGAAGAGGTACAAGAACAGTTTTGCTGTGAAATTACTTCATGTAAAATAGGATGAAGCATGGTCAAAGTAATCTGCTTGACATCACAGGTACAATAGCAGTTCCTTATATCCTGTTCCACCCTGCCACTTGGGAGCTCAGGCATGAGACAGAATTAAGGACTACACAGAAATTAGGAAAAAAGTTGTTTTCTCATTCTAGGTATGACAGGACAATGGACGCATGCAAAACTGATGGGAAACAGCAGAAAAAACGTGAGGCAGGCATACAGGCAGTTGGAAAGAGCTGAGAAATGTTTGAGCCATTTCATTATGCAAGAAAGCAGTTCTGTGAAAGTAGTTAAGGAGAAGAATGATGAATGCAAACAGATGCAAGGGAATTCTAGAAATGGGATCACACAGAGAAGTGCAGGCACTAGAAGAGGACAGGAATAAAAAAGTGCTATGTTTGTGGTTAGATACAAGAAACTACAAATATAAGTACGCAATGTGCCATGTGCAGTTACAAGGAAAGATATTAATACACTTCAAATATTATCTCTATAGCAGAAGAAATAATCATATCATGATAGATATTAACGTGGTTTCACAAAAGTATACCCAGGAAAAAAATCCCAATGAGTTGTGCCACTATCATTGTTTAGAAGTACTTTCTCACTTGAAATCCTCAGCCAACATGGAAAAACACCTGCAAAGTCGTTTAGGACTGTTAAGTGCATGACCTAGATCTCTCTCAGTGTTCTTTACCTGTGAATTATTATCAAATAAAATACAGTAGTGAATGAAAACTTGAAATGCACATAGTACATCATAGGGTAGAAATATGAAACACTGGACAAGAGCGAAAACCTCAATGTTGAAAATTATTCTGAAAAAATTAATCAGAAGACAGTTAATAAACTTTGATAATGAATCATTCATTCACACCCCAGAGGCTGGATGTGAAAGTATTGATTAGATTTATACTCAAACTACAGAAGAAAATTTTGAGGGGAACTGAACTGAGAATTGAGAATTTGAAATAACTATTATACAATAAAAACTCAATAAGCAATGGAAATGTGAAATTAAGTTTGGAAGCTTTTAAAAATTTATAACAGCAGAACATTCTGAACAACAAAGAATTAAAAATATATGTATAATGCAGTATGTCATAAACCTCCTGAAAATCACGTAATGCCTGCCACAAGAAAATCTCAACCAGCCACAAAGACAGTTAATATGCACTGCCTTAGAACTGTCCATCTATAAACAATATTCATTGTCTCCCAAATTCCATCACAGTATTAAATTGAACATGGTATGCCTGCTGCCAAGAGATTAGATCCATTTCACAATAACTACAAAGAAGAGAACTTTGAAGAATGATACTGAGTTGACGAGCACCATGATAGCCTGCTTAGTATTTGTCTTTGCAGGATTTATTTTGTCAGAAGTGTCATTAACTCTGAGGTCTGGCTCTCCCACTGGCCTTTGGTATCTTCTGTTTTTCATTTGACTTTCAGACTCTGTTAGCAAATTCTCCTAACAAGTGCAAGTCTCTATTGTTCGACACTAACACGGTCAAGTCCACTTATCATAAATGTTTTTAAAAATAGAAGGGAACATGACTGTTTTTCATTACTGTCATACTGTGTAGAGAAAAACAGCTTATTGTGGAAAAGAAAAAAAAAAATAGCCTCCACAGAGCATGTGAAAATTGTCAATTACACACCCAGTATGCATTAATTGGCTCTCACTTAGGGAAGGTACACAAGCTTCCCCTGTGAAGATAACAGACATCCAGTTTTTGTCTTCAGCCTTTTAAAACTGGAAGAAGAGAAGGTTAGGAGTAGCCTGTCAGTTCCTGCCTTTGAGCACTGAATTATTAATTTACACAAAATACTACATTAAAAGTGCCATTAAAACAACCCAAAGCAGCACACTGATAGTTTAAAGGGGAAGTTCATGCTTCAGTAGTCTGCCAAAACCAATATATGCTCTTTAAACATAATTTAATTTTCTTTCTCATAGTTTTTTTTGCCACTTCCCAATTATCAAAGGTGTCTGTTGAGGTCTGTGTGCGGCACCCTTACGGTTCATCCTACCCTTTGTGCCAGCAATTGAGCAAAAATTATTTGGAGACCTCACAGAACACTTACAAGACAGCAGGCTAATGAATTCCACAAAGTCTGTAACTCCACTGCAAGAACAGGTAGACAGAAAGCCAGGCAGCAAACGAAAAAAACTCTTATCCACAGGAAGAACTCTAAGCCACACATCTTTGAAGACTGGAAAATTAATAGAGAATATTACTAGTAATGCAAATTTTCCCATTGAAGCATTCTGTGTCTTCAAATGTGGGCCCCTGTGAAATTCTCCCATGTTTTAACTACATCCACTTTGATTTTCTATACTGGAAAGCAAGTGAGTTATTTTGCTTCAGTCTACTGCAGTATACTAAACACAGAACTAATGCCAGAAAGGGTAACCGCAGGATTTCAAGACCTTATCAACCACTCACATCTCCAGAATTTGTAAGAGAAACACGTATAATTTGGAGCATACTTTTTAGAAAGAATTGATATTTTACCCTGACACGAATACATGTAAAAGGATTACTAGTTGACTGTTCCTCTGAGAGGTACTTGCAGTCAAACAGGCAATCATAGTCCCATGGAAAGACATACCTACTTCTCATTTTCCTTAAACAAAGACACAAGTCTAAGTGAAGATAATTTTTATACCAACATAGGATTATTTCATTTCAGGCTGGGATGTCAAACAATCATCAGAAAAAATTGGCTCTCACCAATTTGGCTGAGATAAAAAATAGTCACAAAATTGTAACACATTAGCAAAAGATTTGTTTTGTTTCATCCAGGTGAGAGAGGGGTGCAGCATTCAAAAACATACAAAGAAAAAAAAGATGAGGGTACTGTTGTTTCTATCCCTGTATGCTCTAGTCTAGTTAATGAAAATTACCAAATGTAGGTATTGTAACTGTCTGCCTAAACCTGATGGTGAGTCAAGCCCAGGCACAGTCTGAACCTTCCTTTTCCTTGGGGAGTCTGTAAATCACTTCAACAGAAGGCATTCAGAGGCAGATTAAAAATACCAATGTGATGCTAAGAGGAAGGACAGACAGAAAAAATAGAAATCCTTTGCACCCATCAGGAGTATCTTTACCATTACACTATGACAGTAAACCAGAAAAACTGTACCACCTCCGCTTTACCAGCATCTGTTAATTTTGGTTAAAATCCAACTCTATCTTCTCTGTTTGTTGTCACTGTTACAATTATCTAAACTGAAAAAAAGTTGTTTGTTTTCATGGCAACCCCCACCCCAGGTTTTCAATTTGAGCTTTTTTTTTTTAATTACAGAAACTAACCCCAAAAAGTTAGTTCTTCACATATTCCAGGCAGTGACTGGTTCAATTTTTCCCTCTTCATTAAGAAGTCTCCATCACCATATTGAAAGTTTAGCCAACAATTTTAAGTGAGGGCCTTCATTCAGTACATGAGCCACTGAATGACGTCTCATCCATTCCACATTCAACTGTTTTTAAGCACTAAGAGTATGGCTTTTTGAGATCACACTGTGTTTCAGTATTTTTCAGTAAAAAAATCAAGTGTTCCAGTACTGTATGTAATTACAGACTGTATGAAATTACAATGCTCTGTACTTTACAGACCAGTCTAGCATTTTAGCATTTGACAGTTATATAGCATTTTATATATTTAACATATTTACTAGAGAGAAATATTGATATTATAGATATTACTGTATATATTTATTTTTATATGGTACATATACTTAGTTATCAAACTGCCATTACAATTCAAGTAATTTTTCAGCTGAAATAACTTCAGCATTTCTGCAAATCATTCCTGAAAATAAAATGAAACATATTTAGTTTCTTTGACTGGAAAAAAAAAAAGGTCTATTTTTCTGATCATAAAGGCAAGAGATATAAATTGAACATGAAAAAATGCTATCATATGCAAAGAAATCACCTGAAATTTAATGGCCAGTGAACTCTGGAAGCTTCATGACCAGGTCTTTGTATCTGTTTAAAGCAGATAGTTACAGACAGTGCTAGGACACATTATGTCTGTAGACTTCAGGATTAAAGACTGGCATTATGCCAGCTGACTCCACATCTGTCAGAGCAAGAAGTTAGGCAAAATGCAATTCTTTAATCCACATGAAAATGGTTCCTGCAGTCACAGCTTTGAGAGCTTCCAGAGTACCTATGTTTTGAATCAAGATTTTGAAGTATACCCAAAGAAGGCAGCTATCTTTACTTCAGGGATGTACTTCTATTTGCTCAAGGCTAAGGCTTTGAAAATAATAAAAAAAGCAAAAAAGCGTAGTTTGAACATGGTGAAAAGATATTTGAACTGGGCAGTCAATCAGCAATTGCACCTGCATACTCAAGCAAGTGCTCCTTTTGACTGTTATAGGCTTTTAATATCAAAATGTAAAAGGAAAAAGTGCACAAAGATTCCTGAGTGCCTCTTTCTCTCCCTTTTGTGATTTCAGCCTTTTAGTGCTCCCGCTGCTGGAGGCAGACAAAAAGATGAGTTTTATCTATTACGCTGAGATGTCTTTGAGAACGAGTGAAGATTTAATCATTCTCCAGACCTGCAGGCAGAACCCAGGTTTTCTGCTCATCAATACCCTGCCCTTTACAGGCACTGAAAGGACGTGTCAAGTTCTCCTTCACCAACACATCCAGAGTGCTTTGTAAAGCATTTGAGTCATACTGTTTGTGAAGAGATGAAATATAAACTTTAGAAAAATGTGTGTCAGCAGTGCTGCTACAAAGGACTGAATAACTCTCTTGCTTGATGTGACAAACTGAGAATTCAGAACACCTCTGAATCTGTAAAATCAATTTTGTTTTGGTTGGTACATAAACAAGATGGGTGGGGGCTGACCCCATATAAGCTGATGACTTGAATTTTGTCCAAAGAAAGAAAGCACATCTTATGGAAAACTGACTTGGGGAAAAGGAAAGATGTAAGATTTTTATAATTCTGAGCTTCCCTGGGGCTTAATCAGGAAATCATATCCCATCAACATTCACTGAATGCTGAGCATACCTGGCTTCTGGATATGTAATATATAAATTTGCAGACTGTCTTTTCAGTCCCATGGCCAGTATCTAGGTCATTCTTTGCTAGGAATTAGAACCATCATCACGTAGTTTAAGAAGGCTCTCAGCACCAAATTATTCTTCCATACTCGAGGAATGGGTTTAATCAGCAGAAACTGCAGTAAAGCCAATGGAGGGTATATACATGGAGAGTATTCATGCCTGATTTCTCCTGCTTTAAGTATTCAAATGAAAAGGAAAGTTTTTCTCTTCTTTATCTCTGGTTAAGGAGCACATTTTTTCCCTGGAAGAGTCATTTTCGAAAGCAGAGTGTTCAGTGTATAAGTCAGGTACTCTAATTTTGAACAGAGACAAGGTAGAGCTTTGGCAACTGTTTGGTCTGTTATGGTTTGGTTCCTACTCTCGTTCTCCCCACTCCCTTCAAATGTCATACAATACAGTTATGCATTTTGATAAGGGAAGAAGATATCTGATTACCAAAATCCTTTATGAAGTATGCTCTCTTCCCTCTCCTACCACACTTCCCAAGGCAGGATGGTTTAACATTAGGGATCACCATAAATATGTGACCTCCAGAAAAACATGGTTTAACTTCTAGTGATCACAGATTACTAGGTATACCAAGGGTATAATAGGCAGACTTTTTTATGAATGAAGAATTCAACTGATTGTCCGAAGATCCAGTACCAATGTGGTTCTTAAGAAATTGATTCTGGTTTGAAAGCCTTGCATTAATCTACAGGTTATGCAATGATCATTCTTTTCACTATGTAAGTACTGAACAAAAAACCCCCCAAAAACCCCATTTTCCAGTTCTTAATTTGTGCCAATGAGTGGAAAAAACTAAACTCACTTGCAGGAAATTTTTGTGCGATCCACCACCATGGTCCACTGCTGCTGGTTCGTTGAAACCTCAATGTAGTAGCTGTAGCTCCGATCATCACAGTCCCAAAGTAGCAACCTACACATGAAGAAGTTGTTGAGTGAAGAGTTAAATAAATATCAAACCAAACTTCTTAAGTTTTCCAGCCCTTTATTTTCTCCACTTAATCCTTTCTAAATGTAACTGTCTCTTTTGGAATGTACCTCTAACACTCAACAAAGTCTTTATTGTTTTTGCTGTCTCAAACTACGGTGTCTCTATTCTTATTATCCTGAGGGCAGTGATAGACTTACAGGCTTATAATAACCAACTTCTAAACATTAATCTATTACATTCATCCAATTACTTTTAATTTATTTCCCACGTGGCATTGCCTTCTTTAAATATGAAAAAAAGGTTTGTTTCAAAAGGTCAGTTTATGAAGGGACAGAAAAAAAAAAAGTGTGATTAAAAGGACTATGCTGCCTTCTTAATTGTATTTTCTTGGGTTTGGTAAATATATCAGAAATATATTAAAAAGAAGAAAGTAAGAACATGGAAATTCCCAGTCCTGGTTCATCACAAAAAGAGAAAAAAGGCAATAAATTGTTAAACAAATTGCTAAAAAGGCAGAAGAAAAAGGAAGGCAATAAAGGTCAAACAAACATGCATTCCCTTCAGGAAGGACACTAAGTGATATTGAATAGCCTTCGATTTCCATACTTGTCTTACAGAGAGGAAGGCCTAAAGCATCAGGGATGTCATTTAGCTTAAGTATCAAAACCCACATCTGGCAAATGTATCTTCTTTACTTTTCTTTATATGCGTATTATCTCCGGGTTGTAAGAGATATTTGACCCAGAACTGGACACAGTACTTGAGGTGCAGCCTCCCAACTCCAAGTACAGAGGGAAACAACCTAGTTCAGCCCTTTCTTTTCAGCTTTTGAAATCCCAGTGTTAAAAGTGGAATTAGGTCTTGTGGCCAAGCAGATTCAAAACAATCTGAATCTAGCTCGTTAATACTATCAGAAATAATATGCTGTCAAAAGTAGCTTTAAGAAGATAAAATAAAACACTTTCAACAAAAGTCTTTCAGCACATATTAATACTGTCTATTTGCAAATTTAAAAAGTCAGAGTTGACTTAGTAAAAAATAAAAGAGTTGCCTGTGCCATCATGACAGACTTAAAAAAAATTCCATACCCTGAAACATAACCACCCAACTTCAACCCCTCTCCTTCATCAGATTATCCCCATTCTGCTTTACTACAGCTGAAAGGTCTCCAAAGACACTGAATGAAGTGCGTTTTCTTAAAAAAAGAAGTTTACTGAGTACAATCCTCTATTTGTTAACTACTACTAATCAACAGGTCCTGAATTGATTTAACATTATATTTAAACCAAGTCTTCTAAATGATAAAAAGAGGAAAAATCAAAAACGTTCATAAATTTGTTTTCTTTCAAAAAGGCTATCAAAATGTAGCTAATTATGCTTTTCAATGGAATCCTTTTTATCATGGTGACTCAGTGCTGTTTCCTTGATCCATGTTTTCAAAGCCATGATCAAGAGTTTGAATATCAGAAGCACACTGGTGACTGTAATTTCAACTAACAATACTGTAATTAAAATACAGCTGGCTTGGTTTTAAAGCAAAAGGCTAACAGGACATACACGTTCCTTTCAAAAATATACAATTGCTCTCTCCCAAAACAACCTAATCTCATTAAATAAGTTTAAAAAAATCATACGGTTTAGAATTATTACAAACCAAACAATGAATGAATTAAAGTTGGTGGCCTCTTTCCCAAAGTGAAATTTGCATGAATGCTAAATGTAGATTCCTGTTTCTCTGATGCTTCTGAAGGAAAAGAAAAAGTTATTTCTTCTTTAGGAGCTTTTTTAGGAGAGTCTTAGGATGGAGACTGACAATAGAACTTATTTGGAATTTACGCTGCTTGAAATGCCTTTCTGGATAAGCAGTGGAAAACTTTCAGGTGACAACTTGAATATTCACCAGTGCACACTGAGCACAAAGGCCACTTTTTATGCCAGGCACAACAATCTTTGCAACACATTACAGACAAATTACCAGGCTAAACTTTTTTACTGAAGCTATGTTTTGCTAGGATGAATATTAAATGACAAGAAAGAGAATATTCCACTTAAAAAGTCAGAACTATACCCATTGGAAATGCATCTGTTTATAGCAAAATTCCTCATGTTCTTAGAATTTTCCATATTGAAATAAAAAGCTAAATTAGCTCATTAGTGTATCTTGCCCTCAGGACTGAGAAAGAAAAATTGAGTGAAGATTTATCCAGCTTACACCCTGCAACACTGTGAGATTTAAACATATTTCTTTTTTGGGTATCTAGAGTCTAAGCCTGTGAATCATTTAATATGACATTGCTACTTACATCACATGTTCTCAATGCCTCACTTTATAAAATAAAAGCTTTTCAAATATGAATAAAATTTCACATTACAAGCATAGGAAAATGATTATATTGGCTATCTGTTACAAAAAAAAGATGCTGCAGTACTTTTTTAAACAATGCGTCCCTAAATGTCATGCATTGCCCTGTGATTGAATGCTCTGTGTTTCTAAAAACATTTTGTGCTGTCTCTGCTTGCTTTTTATTTTTAGATTTCTGTAAAAAAGATTGTTTGGTTCAGACTGCTGCATAACTACATATACTGGAGGTGTTAGCAGAATACCAAACAATGTTAGTTGTGCACCTGACAGGATGACACCTGCTTCATGAGTACTGTAAGTCACTACAGAGGACACACACACAAATATTTGACAGTACTGTGTTCATAAACCACTTGCATACTTGTAAAAATCCAAAAGACAGAAATTAAAACGAGGTAGCAACACATGTCTAAAGAGAAAGAAAAAGAAAGAAAAACCAAAACCACATGGAAGGAGGTTTTTTTTGTACAATTGTTGCTGCCTTTGTGCCTCTGGCTGTCTATAAACCCCTTCAATTTTCTGCAGATATTTATGTTTCAGTAGTTATCCTGCAAGAAACCAGTCTTTCTTCCTGCAAAGATCCTACAAAGGAGACAAAATTTCTGCATATTTTCTAAGCGTTCCTATGATCATTGATTCTGAGTCATGATTTTACTCTCAACTCAGGCAAGTGCAGAAAATGAGCAGCAAAGAAAGAAAAGTTTCCTAAGTGGAAGTGGTATGGAAAATCAGAAACCGTAAGAGATGTATATGATGATGGTATAAGCAAACAGAAAACACATTCAAGTTAATTGATATTGTTTGTTAATTTAAGGATAATTCTGAATATGAAAAGCTATCATATTCATACTAGCATTAAAGTCTTCAAAAAGATTGAAGTTGGATAAGTAGTTCATGTACTTTTCTAAAGACAAAAAGTATTTCTATTTATTCTAACATGAAAATCACTATTGTATAGAATTCCATCTCCACCACATACACTCTAAAAAATCTTTTTTCTTTTTTTTTTTAATTTATAGGGAAAATCAGCCGAAGACTGTAGCACAATAGTACAATATTTCTATTCCAGATAAATGCAGGGAGAATTAGATAGAAATTTATTGTGATATGGTAGCTGCTGCAAGATTTCAAGTTTTTTAGCCATTTAAAAATTAAGTTATGTTTACTATGGTAGACACACCTTTCTGTCTTTCTGTTCTATAGTTTTCCTGTCATTGATATGGGCCTTTTCAGAGACAAAAGGGAGAAGGATATTTTGTGTTCAGACAGGCAACTACGTGGAAAAACACCTAAACTAACATTTACTCTGTTAACTGTTCCAAGTATCTTGTAAGCTGTTCGGAGAACTAATAAAAGAATAAACATCTTAAATATTTTTTTAAAATTTCATACCCTAGAAGACTATTAATCTAAGATTCAGTAACAATTGTTTTAAAACAATACCATCGAATCATAGAATAACTTGGATTGAAAGGGATGGGTTAAAATCTCCATATTTTCCATGTGTTCTCTATTAGAAAATAGTATTGATTGTCATTAGACCTCTTTCAGAATTTCTAGTAAATTTTGACATGGAAGTCAAGAGCTCCAAATTCATATACAAATATGTGAAGAAGTATTCAATATTAACAAAATTTCAACACGCTCTCCCATAGAATTCCTGAGTCAAATTGATCAGATGTCATTAGTTGCCTATGTGCCTCCTTAGCAATGAAGGCTAGAATCACACGGAGCTGGAGCAACAGGAACTGAGCCAGCAAAACAATGGAAAGGGACTATTGTTCTGTACTTGACACTTGTTGGATCATACCTGGCATACTGAATCCCTTTTTGGATTCAAATACAACATTGATACATCTGAGCAATTCCAGCAGAGGACCAACAAAATGGTCATGAGGTTAAAGCACACACCCTGTGCAAGAGACTGGGGAAGTTGGCTTGTTTAGCCTAAGAAGGCTTGGGGGTTGACGAGGAACCTAACAGGACTTGCCAATACCTGGCAGCAGGTTACCACAGGCTACCCAGACAAGTTGTGGAATTCCCTTCCTTGGAAGTTTTCAAGGCCTGAGGCCATAAAGCCTTGATTAGGATGGTCCTTTCTCATAGCTGACCCTCCTTTGAGAAAGAAGCTGATGCGAGATGTCTTCTTCCAACCTGAAGGGTGCTAAGATTCTTAGACATTGGGATGACTTTGGCAGAAAGCATGCATACAATATATATTCCTGAAACATTGAACTCTCTGCATTTCTAAGGTGTATTTGAGAACCAACAGTTCTTCTGGTTTTTTCACACTCAGAATTTAGTTGCCATGGTAACACATTATGTCCTGGAGACTCTCTCCAGTGGTACTCCAATTTCTATAGACAAAAAGCAGCTACTATCTTTTTTCAAAGGTTTATATATTTACCCTCTCTGAAATAAATATATCCAATGGCACATTCATGTTTCCGAACTAAAAAGATACCTACTTTAATTCCTAATTATTCACTTAAAATGCAAACCCATGGGTATAATGACTCAGTTTCTGAGGGCAGCAGAATTCATGTCATTCTGCAGTCATGGTGTACTGCCAGCCTAAAGCAAATGGTCCTAGAATTTTTTTCTGTTAGGTGGGAGCATAAAATCAAGGGAGTTTTCAGCCAAGCAAACAGCACAAAAACAGGCAGTGAACACAGTTCCATTAGTTGTGGCAGATACTCTGCTAACAAAAAATTCTCCTGCTTTCATTAGGATTAAATACTAAGACTTTTTCTGTCATCTATGTTAATATATGATCTGATTTCCTGACACTAAATAGAGACTGCTGTCACCATCTTTAGCACTGTGTAATATAGAACACGTTCCAGACCCTTGCCAAAGCTGTAGATGCCACACAGTGAAACTTCACTTCCCCACTCCAAGGGGCACCTTCCCCTTGGCTGCCTATGACCTGCAATAGACATGGCTGCAACTCAAAGCACTTGTTTTTCTAGGCAGTACACAAAAAGGAAAAAGCGACATGCTGCTAGCATTTCTGTCTCTAGGCAATGCAGGTAGTCTCCTCTGTCAGAAGATATCCCAGACGATGATGTTTATTATTGCTGTTTTTGGAAAGTAAGCTATTAATCTTGTTTGTACTATACATGCAGGAAAACTGACAAAGAAAGATGAGACTCTGAACCTGTAGCCGTACTATTCAATACCACATAAATCACTAAATGCCTATTAGTTTTGAATTATGTAATGTTTGAGTTATTTTTTTTAATTTGCCCTACATGCTTGCTCATTATACAATTATCATTTCTTGGCAACCAAAAGTTGAATTCATCTAACACACTATTTAATAAAGAGACATAAAAATCTTCTGCACAAGAATAAACAATAGCATAGCATTTACTACAGGAAAAGTCAGGTGTTTTCACTTACTGGAAAAGACAGTACAATGCATCAATTGAAGGATAACAGAAAACAGTAAGAGAGGAAGACAGAGAATATGAACTGAGAAACTATGCATCCTAGTTAGTATATTCTTCTCTTAATCTTTCATGTGGCCAAAGCCTTAACTGCTACTGAAGTTTAAAGTGTCATGAAAATGATGGAATTACAGTTTCTGTTAAAAATTATCTGTTTAAAGAAATGTGAGTACTGCTTGGTTTTCTACTTGAGATGCAATATTTAACAGAATTTTAAAAACATCAAACTCAAATGAGTTTGGAAAGCTGCCAACCACACTTACTCGACTTGCTTCACACAGCGAGAACAATCCTGGACTTGCATTACGCATTACATCCACAGCTTGCATACAGATAAAACACAACTTTTGTTGGGTTAGGGATATGCCTGGATGTCTGATGTGGAACTTTAGCTTCAAAGTTTTATGAACATCATAACAATGCCATAGGCCAAAACCAAAACCACATAAAACAGAAACTGGCGGTTATAAGAGCTTTCAAGTCTCACTTGGCTCATCAGTTTGAAGAGGCAACTCTAACAGGGGGAAGGCACTGAGCTCCTAGAAATACATATCTATGTACATGGTCTTGGTTGCAAGCCAGCACTCACCTGGGATTTCAGCCTTTGATCACTGGTACTCTGAACTTCTGAAATCTTTATTTTACTGTCACAGAGCATACAAATTAAGTCCCTGACTACATAGTCAAAATGTAGAAAGCCCATGATGGCATTAAGACAAGGTTTTGTACGTCTGATTTTATGAAACAAACACCCCAAACATTTATAGTCAGAGAATCTGAAGATGGGAAGAATATTTTTGTCTTCACCTGTGAAAAATCCTGCTCTCTTATCTATTTCCTAAGCCTCTATATCAGCCAAAATTTTGATCTTCATATGTATACAGACATTCACAGTAGAAACAGCCCACTAAACTTCAGTACAAATCTAAACACATTCATTAATCCAGCCTCGTAAATCAGTATGCAGGTTGCTGTACCTTTATTACACCCTTCATGTTTAAGCAAGAATTAGCACTAATTGTATAGCGAAAAGGAAGCCTGGCTGACTTGACATGATTATTTTCTTCAATAAAATTGTTTGAAGTGGATAAGAGTAACTGCACCTACTTAATCATAAGTGAGATTGCAATTAATTCTATTTTAAAAAAGTATGTAACTTTAATCTTATAATTTGACTGTTACTATTATTACCCCTCTGAAAAGTAATATTTTCTAGAATTGGACTCTGTTATCTTGACATATAATTCACACATTTAATTTTTAACAGGCCTATCGTACTGAATTATGAAGCCAAATGACAACCACTAAGCTAGTCCCCTAATTAACGTCATTTCCAAATGCCATACATTCTAAAGAAAATAACTGCTCAGCAAAAGTTTCACTGTGGCCCCTAATTTGGAGAAAAATAAATCCTCTTACCGTATTGATCCAATCATGTAGGGCTGTGCCAGCTGTACTACAATAGCTCCGCTCCCAAGCTGGTGGCATGTGTATCCAGAATCCCAATCATAGTTTTTTGTGTCTCCATTCAATAAGGCATTGCGACTGCGACTTACACCCTCAATCACACTGGCACAGTCTGCAATTGTTGCAACATTTTCAGTGGGAACTGTGAATTAAAACACAGAGATGACAAACATACAGTCAGGAAACAGTTCAGATGCCAATGGTCTTTATTTCTGGAGAAGAATTGGTAAAAAAAAAAAGAAAACATGATCAACAGAAGGAAATGTAACTCACATAACATGAACTATGAACAAGTGATGAACAAGTGGTACAGATAATTTTTATAGCACTGATTCCAGAATAGCTTGGTAAATTAACAGATGGATTTCACTACTGGTGATGTGAAAGCACTCTTTTAATACAATTGGGAAAAAAGTCCAGCAAAACGCTAGAAATTTTGAAATAATTTCTTCCTGTTTTCATGATAAAATCTCTCTCTACTACAACTTCCAAAAATGGCTGAAACATAGCTATGAGAAATTTCAGAGTTAACTGTACAAGTCTTCAGCATGCAAAAAAAGCATTTGTTTTCCATGAAGAGCTAGGATTCTGTGATTTCAGTGCACTACTGGTGTCAGAAGCATAATCTTAAGAAAGCCACTAACCAACGAAAACACCATAAAAAACACAGGGGAAAAAACTGCAAGCCCATTGCCAAGTAGTAAACCAAGGCAGTGGAAAAGCAACCAGTTCTGAAAAATCTACTGCACTGTCAAATGTACTAGCATCTCTGTCTGCTCACAGAAACTTACTAAAACCTCCACATTACTACTCTAGAAATCTCCTGATTCCCCTATTACTGAAGAGAGGCATTCAACAATTCCCAAACTCTTACGAGGAAGCAGGTGTTACACATTTGAAGTACTTCACTGGGAACAGTCTGAACAAAGCAAAGGCTAACTGCAAACTAAGAGTAGTGGCATTGAATTAAAGTTTGCCTTGACTTCCTTTTCTTCCTCTCCTCTCTGGGAGTAAGGGAGCTTATTTGTGTACTCATTTTATACAGGTTTTAAAGCATCTTCTACATAGAGCTGTTTTTTTTAATAGGAAGAGGAAGCTATAGAAATCTTGGTAAAAAAGAAAATTAATAGAAGATAGTGTCAAAATCAGTGCTCGTGTTGAGGCTCCATGGCATATTCTAAACAGATTCTGAGGTAAGTGATTAATTGAATGCAGAGCAGCTCAGTTCATGCAATATTTTGCCTGCATGCCCTCTGAGCATCATCCTGCTCCTTCTCACACTTAGATTTCTGCACTAAACCATGACCTCCTAATAAGATGTTACCCTCATTAGTCAAACTCCTTAAAAACTGTACAGAAACTGTCTTGGTGTGTTTTTAATATAATTCTGTGGTCCTCCCTAGGACAGCTAATTAGAAAGTGACTCTGACTAATTGAAGTGTGCAGAATGTGCCATACTGTTCCTTTTCTCTAGGGAGTCTGCCACTCCCTATTTTGAACATTCATTATCATCTTCTATATCCGCTTGATAAATTTATTAAAAATACCATCTGGTGGGGACTCTGTTCTGTGGTGTATGTTAAAGTCTTTTGGTTGTCTTCCTTTTTCCCATCAGAATTTCTGCTTCAATTTAGGCTGCTTATTTACAAATACATACTATCAAAACCAACAGTCTTGTTCCTATTTTTTTTTTTTTTTTAAATCCATGAGCTATTAAGCTCTTACAGTAACCAACATTGTCAGCGAAAAGGAAAGAAAAGATTACAAATACAAAAACTGGGGTTTTTCCCCACTGTTCATACAGCAGTTTTGGGCTGAAAAGTCTGATTTGCTTTTATGGAACAGAAAAGATGTGTGTTAGCAATACATACACATTCTGTAAGCAAACAAAAGGAGAAGATGATTGAGGTTACAGGACACCAGTGTCAAACATTTATTAAAACTTACTTTCTTGTCTCTTTGTCTTATGCTGCAGTATGGAGCAATGAAGAACTGGCAGTATATTTAATTCTAGCAATAGTATTTTTATAAAGAATTGCAATTTTCAAGGCATGGCCTAAGGGTCATCTATACTGGCTATATTTAAAGATAAGACAGATACGTTATTCAACTGTCCTTAGAGATCTTCCAAGATAAAAATGTACCAGAAATGTGTTGTAGTCTCAGTCATATTTATTTATCACTCCTTAAGCTTGTGTCTTGTACTTTTTCTTTTTAGCATACTTGATTTTTCATAAGAACTTTTTTTTTCCCCTGAAGCACTCTGAAAAAAAAAAAATTCACGCTGCTGCTGCCAACTGGCTTCCATATCTGAGTGCAGAATACTTCCTTTCATTTGTTATTCTGGACAGGTCAGCTTTTGCTTTCTGTCTATCCACTATGACTCCACTACAATGTGGGTGGGTGGGTGGGGAAACGAGAGAAAATCCTCAAATACTGTTTTGCAACACACAAAGGAACAGAATAAAGTGGGGTTTTGTACCAGTTCACAAAACCGGCCATTAATGAACCTTAAATGAATTACGAAAATAAACATACAGGAAGAGAGCAGATCTACTACATAGTCTTATTTTATAGGAAAGCAACAGTTTAAAGCATTATGGACTGTTGAATATATTTATACTGCACTCTAGGCAATAGTCAAAGGTTCTCTGCTTATGTGTCATCATTGCAACACAACTGTTCATTTTAGTGAGTTCTCTTAAGACACAAAACCATCACTGTGAAGAAACTATAACCAAGAAATTGTAGTAGAATAAACAAATTTTTGTTTTAGCTAGTATGAAAGAGTGATTTTCCTCTCATGATGACGTCTGTTAAATGTTCAGCTTCCAGTTGCTCAATTTTTAACTATAAAATTGCATTCCTTCTCTACTTGAACATCTCCTAGGCTGACAAAAGTTTCCTCACTGGATGGCTGGAAAATAGAAAGCTGAGACTAAAGAAAGAGAGAATTAATGATGCTAGGATTATTTCAGAGTTTGATCATATTGTATTAAAGAATTAAAAAAATTGGGTATTTTGCTATCATTGTTTTCCACATGCCAGAAGACTTGTTAAGTCTAATCTTTATTCAATATAGGAATTAGCCCTTGTTTATTTGCTACATGGTAGGAAAAATACGAAGTCTACAGACTTTTCTGTTAATTAAAAGTACAGTCACATGTCCTGTCTTTCATTCCACATACTCTTTATTTTCTTGAGTTGAAACTTGCTGATGAAATTGCTACATTTAATTTGAATCTTCAATCAAATTACTCAAAGAAATCAAGAGCTCAAAAAATATCAACTTCAAACAAATATCAACAGTATTTCCACCTGTTTCAGTGTAAAGCTTCCTGCAAGTCATATTTAGCTGGAAAAGAAAACCCCACTAATATGTGTTTTTGTCCAACTGTCAGAAATTGGATTAGAAAAACTTCAGAGAAGGAAGGCTGATTTTTCACTTGATACCTGCTACAGCTCATGATTCCTAATCCAATAAATTAGAACAAAACCAATCAAGTCACTAGAACTGGCCATACTTTTCATTGTCAACTAATTGGCTGCTACAGGACGTTCATTAAATGTTATGCCTGCAGAAGGCTTTCAGAAATAGCAGTTGTTTTAGGAACTGTGCATCCCTCCTTGTAGCACTGGAAACAGACAGAAAAGCATAAAAAAAAAGGAACTGGAACCATGTGAACAGATCTCTCCTGAAACCAACCATGTGGCTGTCCTTCCTTGCAGAAAAAGGGGGAAAAAAAATCCCTGCAATATTTAGATTTAGTCTTCATTTTTTCATAATTTCCTAAAGCTATGCTTACAGCAGAGCTGATATATAATGCTGGGTAAGCCTGCATCGTTTTGGAAAAATGTGATCCTTTTTAAAAGAGAGAAAACAAAATGTGATAGCTTTGTGTGGAGTCAACATTAAACCAGACAAAACCCATCATTCTCAGTGCTTCCTTGGGGAGAGACAAAACAATCTTTTACAAAGCTGAACCAGATACTAGGAAACCGATATGACTGGTTTCTCCCTCTTACAAATTGAATTTTGTTTGTTCTTTTTTTTTTTAAATAACTGACAGAGTAAAAGACAAGTGAATGTTTATTTATTTGTATCATTTTATCCCTTTTAAAACAAGTTCTCCTAAGGCATTGAACAGCACACAAATGAAGGTTCACAGTGATTCCTAAGTACTGAACCACATTCCCCAGAGGGTGACCAAGGACATTCCAGTGTTTTACATCCATCTTCTGCTCTTCAGTCATTATTCACTGTTCTCTCTTTCGTCTGTAATGTACAAGTTACAAGAGAGTCTGACAGACTGAGACAGACTACAGACCAACACTACTTCGTGTAAAAGCCGTCCACATGGCACTCCCAGTGACCTTCACCCGGCTCAGACAGTAGGTTGGTCAAGCCCACATAGTCCTTGACTGCCCCTCAGCACTCAGTAGCGATTAAAGAACTGAGGTTATCAATTTTTTTTCCATTTGAGGCAGAAAAGAGGAATTTTTTCCTCTATTAAGGTGGGAAAAAACCTCACAGAAACCTAAAGAGGCCTTGCACAGAAGCAGTCCTTTAAATGCTGTTGTAACTTCTTGTCACTGGGCAGATTAGAAGGTTTTATAATACATCACATGACACCAGGTACTGCTTCCAAAGGAAGCAGTCTCTTGCTAGTGAAAATATTCTTTTGTTTTGTATTCTAGATTAAATATTAGTGGCTAAACACCATTAAAATTTCATAAGCAGAAGTTCATTATAAGCAAGCACTATGACTGTGAGATTAAAGAATATTTGCATCCTTGTTATGTTAATACCATGAATTTAATATGTAAAACCGTTAACTTACACATTTAGAGATAATACCATGCCAAAAAGAAAAATACATCTCAACCCCAGTGTCTGCATTAAGGAAATAATTTCATATAATTAAATTCATTTCTGTCACCTCATTTCACAAGACAACAAATTGTAAACCAACACTTAAACACCAGACAGTGCTATAAAGAGCATTTTCTGCTACTTTTGCTTCAAAATTGCTACTCAGGTACCACCGGGTCATGTCAGTACCACATTCAGTATTGTACAAAGTAACTGTATAAATCATCTTCCACACTAACTTTTAATTGTAATGTCAAGTTAGCAATTTTTCATTAAAAGCTTGTATGCAAAAACACAATAGCATAAAATTGTTGTTACCATGAAACAGCAGTTCATTTTTATTATTTGTTTACCAGCCTTCTAATCTGCACTGTACAGTGACAGCCATTACATAGATACTATGTATCAGCAGTAATATATCTGATAAATGATGCTCTTCGCATATACACCTTTCTCATCAAGTTGAGTATCTTTCACAAAAATTAAATAAATAATTGCTCTCAAGTCTCCACATAACATCCCTAACCAAATACCTCAGAGGTCATCTCTTTGGAATGAGTTTTCAAGTGACAAAGTCTTCACATATTATCTTCAGTGTTGTTTTGGTACAAGTAGGGGTCACAAAGTCTTTCTGAAAGAACTTTATGGCCTTCAAGGGCTGACCGATACTTCATTTTTTAAATAAAACGGAGTATAGAAACAGCAGCTGTGTTTGTTCTAACCCAATTTAATACCATATTTAATGTCATATGAGATAAGCAATGAACCCCATGAACTGCTTTTCAAGGGTTTAAGATGAAAGTTCTCAGTCAAGCTTAAAAGCAACCTACTCTGCTTACTGCACTTTCGTATACTTTGTTGATTTTTCCTAACTGCTTTCAGTTCACTTTATCCTATCTGATCACTTCAGAAACAGAAACAAATATTAGAAATCCTCATCAAAACAATAAAATAAATCTGTGCCAAGCCATTGGTACTCATACAGAGCTCTTACAGAAGCGGACCTTGGACAGTCTGCTTGATCACGGGAGCCATACAATATGGTACCATATGGTAATTATCAGAAGTAGGAAAAAAAAGCACTAAATGGATATAATGCCACCTTACTGGATCAAAGTTGTTGAGAATATTTTTGAATAGGCAATACTGATGGCCAAAAATTCTGATGGAATAGTCATAGGTGCCCCTACCCCATTTCACAACTGGATTGGCCTCAAGTAGTTCCCAAATCTTCCCATTTTTATCTTTCTCACCATAAACTCTGCAGGGTCGCGTATACAACTGCTGGTGCCTCACTGACAGTCGGAAGACTATCCACACCCCACTTCCAATTAACTACTCACCAAATTCCTACTTTTAATTTTTTATCAATTGTATTGACTAACATCTCCTAAATATAAAAAGCTGTGGAGACCTAAAAGCCCCTCTCCTTATTGTTGATCACTTCAAATGACTTACACATACAACAGCCTGACTCACACTGAATAACAGCATAGTTGCCCTCGATTAACAATCACCATTAACACCAGCAGACCCTCACTATTATGCTGCCCAAACCCTATTCACCTGCAAGATTCTGTAACTACAAAAACATTCTCACAAACAGAATTTTTAATAAAGCCATCTGAAGTCCCCATCCCCTAGATTGATTACCTTTGAAACTTAAGAAATGTTAAAACAGATCAAATAGTTTATCTCACCAAAATCACTCAACCAGAAAATAACTGAGTCCATGAAAGACGAGTCAATTACAGTGATAAGTTCACTTCCACAAACATGCACAGCTTCACTGCCTTGCCTACTGTTATGATCACCAATCTTTGTGTTAACACTCAAAAAAAAAAAAAAAAACCAAAACCAATTGAATCCCAAATTAAGCATTTACAAAGTAAGTTTGATCATCTGAAATCAAATACATACAAATACTCGCACACACTAACTCAAACGTTTTATCAAATTTGAGATACTTCGTTTCTCTGCTAACTAGCTTATTGCAGGGAGGTATTTTCTTTTAACACAGCTCTTCTCTACTGCTTATTCTATTTTCTAGTCAATGGCAATTACAATGCTACTTGCACACTACCTGAAACAAAGGGAATGTTTTTGATTTGCCTTTATATAATGCACAGGGAACAGGCTGAAGGAATTGGGTCTTGGTTTTTCACAGCTAAAAATGATAGTTTTCTCAGAAAAAAAATTTCAAGTGAATATGCCTTACTAAAAATCTTCTTCCTCATCCTATTTTGAAAACTGTTTTCCCTTCCATCTGTCAAAGGGATATTTTATTTAAATATTTTTATTTATATAAATATATATATATATTTATATATTATATATATAAAATATATTTTAATTATATATATTTAAACATATATTTAAAATTTAAATATATGTTTAAAAGAAGCATGAACTCTGAGAATTTTGCTGAAATTCTTGATTTTATGCTGTAAGTAATACACTGTGGGAAATCCCACCTAGATAATTACAAAAAGGCACACAATGCTTTCTTCTCCAATGAACGTAAGGATCTGATTCTTGTGAGTTTATATGGAAGAAGGCACAGAAACCACCCTGTTTGAACTATTAAAAAAAAAAAGGATATTAAATCTTGCTGTGACACATTTTATCATTCAGTACCATTGGTCTGTTGGGGATTTCAACCTTAAGTAACATAAAGGTATTAAAAACAGTATTATATAAGCTGCCCAGAGCTTAGAGAGCTCCATCAGCATGGTGTTCTGAGAATAATAGCAGCATAGCCACTATAATGTTCTGCCATGGCTAAGCATGTCTATGGCTCTTTGGGGGGAAATCAACACATGAGAGTTTACTTTCAGCAGTTGTAACCAGGCCGTCTATCGTCCCTAAATGTCCAAATCCATCATCACTACAATAAATAGCTGTGCTTAGTCCATTCTTGTAACAGAATTCAGGCTAACCTACTGGGAGGCATGAGCAAACATACTGTGACATGCAAAGAAAAATCACATTGGCAGCACTGACTCAAATACCAGTGGCTTTGTCAGCAGGAGTTGATTTGAATTTCAGCATTCCTGCAGCATCATTAATTAATCCACAGAACTGGAATTTCATAGAAATTGTAAGGACTAGCCAACTAATTCCATGCTTACAACACTTTAACTCAGTTTAGAGATTTCTGGGTGGAAACAGAAGTAGAGTGCAGTGATGGCCAGCTTTAAAAAGACAAATGTTTTCAACAGTTCATAAAAAAAAAAAAGGTTTTATCTCTTACCTATCAGACCTTTCTCAAGAGTAAAGGATTTGTTCGTGAACATGCATTCAAATGCCACAATATGGAAAACTTTGTTCACTGTGTTGTGGGTCCCAACAATTCGAATATACCTACAGGAAAACAAGAAAAGGTAAATAGCACAAGTTAAACATGACGAACTTCTGTGCACTTAAATATAATTGATTCAGTTAGACTATAATGTGCAGATCTGTAAGAACTGAGTAACTGTTTAAAAAAAGAAAAAGCAGTAAAAAAGAATATAAAGTTCACAGCAGGTTTGCATCTAGTCAGGATGCTGGCTCCAGTGCAATTTAAAAAGAAAAATAAAGAGATGTGGAACCTGTTGAAAACGCTTCTGGAATAATTTGCCAAGAAAATCAAAATGAGGGATCTTCTGATTCAGAAATGGTCTGTTAGTGCAAATGTGCTCATGGAGGTTAGTAACAGTAACAAAAACAATAATAATAAAGAAGAAGAAGAAGAATCCTTTTACCAACAAATTTTCAGCACTGTGAAAGATTCCATACAGCCACGACAAACTCAACAAATGAGTCAGGCTTTTCTTCAAAAGCCAAAAATTAATTCCATTTTATTATGACTGTTTCTAATTCTAACACTGGATGTACAGGATATCAATCTCTGTTGGTGTATCTTTTATTAATAATGAAAAAAAATCTCAACATTCAAATATTAGTAGAAACAAAGCTACTCTGATGGTATAACTTACACTTCTACACTCCAATTGCAAATCAAATAGAGCTGCTCCCAAACACTGTGACCTATTCACCTGCTGCATTACCCTGCAGGCTTCACCTTCCATAAACAACCACTAACCTCGATTCAGTCTGATTCTGCATTTTCTGAAGAGATCCAACAGTTCTTAGTATAAATTTTGAAAAATCTCAAAAGGACTATTGTAACCCTCTCAATAAATGCTGAGCAAGCAACCAGAAAACCATCTAAGCCAAATACCAATTACCTCACCAGATGGGTTACCCACACTGCAGAAAGCTTTGTATGAATTTAACTCATTTCAATTAACAAGTATGAATCTTAAGCAATATCCTCGATCTGTGGTATGAAACAATCTCTCACTTACATAGTGTAATTATATTTCTAACTTAATGGCCATTCACCAACAGCATCATTTTGGCTTGTGTTCTTCATCAGATCAAGTTGAGAAGATACACAGTTTTCGATACTGAGATTTTTCTTTTTAAACAATAAAACAACCCTCATAGCTATTTACTGTGCTAATGCTCAACCTCCAAATTTCATTTAGAAATTATTTTAATAATCATGACTTGTGACAAAGACTTATATGCTATTGCCTAATTAATATTAACTCACAGATCAATTAATTATCACAGAAGCGAATGTCCTGAAAGTCATTCTATGTAGAAAACAAAGATGCAAAAGTGAAGAAAATATTTTTTATTCATAAAGAAGGTGACCCTGTGTTTTAAGAGTAGAGCAGAACTTAGCCCTTACTCTGTAGCCATGCCAAGGGCCTGCGAAGAGCACTGCAGGACTCTTGGTTGACAGTCAGGCAAACAAGTGTTTCCCCAGACCTGCCCATGTGAACCACATGACTTTCCTTTTATCAACTCACAACCACAGTATGAACCCTAAACACACAGATAATGTCCAAAATTCGACAGCAGTAACTGATCTTGTTCCCTCCAGCCTCAAAAGCACAGAACTCAGATAAACACAGGAATAATCTTGGAATATTTTGAAGGGCACATGGAGGCTGGCTCGCCACACAGACTGTGCTGTCTCTCTCAAGCAAGGAAGGTATTGATTGAGTTGTGCTGCTTGGACAAAATGCACCAGGCAAACCAACAGAGTGTTACTAATGGAGATGTACTTTGACATCCTTCAGTTATGCTTCCTTGCATTAAAGAGTTTAGAGAATAAACAAACTAACAAGATTAATAGGAACACAAGAAACTGCTTCATAATTAGCTTTAAATGCTAGTTTACTTAGATTTTTTGTGTTATAAAACTGTATCATTAGAACAAGCTTCTTGATTGTTTTTTCAGAGCAATTGGAAGTTGTTCAAATTCCTGTCAACAACAAAGCAGGTTCATACAACACAAAGTTATCTATGAATCTTTGTGTGATTGGCGAGTAAAAGAATCACAACCCAATGCCTAGACTAGGTCTGCTGTCGATGGACTTTAGACTCAACTGATAAGACTGGAAGAAAGAAAAAAACCCTGAATCATTCTTTAAAGAGAAAACCCTGATCAATTTGTGGGGTTTAAAAGAACTTCCCTAGTAGGTAAACAGGAATGCAACATGAAAATTTTGCCCCTTTATTTTATTTCCTGGCCCTTTTTGAGAATACTGATACTGATAATATATAAGTGCACTAAGAATTTCATCCACATGTCACAGACTTCTCTAGCCACAGACATGCAAGCTACATGCAGTCCTAAAATTCTCACAACAGGAATATCAGAAAAACGCACTTGGTGGGGTTTTCTTCCCCCACTAAAAAGAAAATTGTTTTAACTAGAGGGAAACAGCATGTTCTATTGGATCTTGATAGAATTTTAAACTATTGAAATTTGAATGGACTACCTGGGTTGATTAATTAGGCACCTACATGGCAACATTTCTCATTCATCCCCCATTCTTCCCAGAACAATTCTTCTCCTTTATATGAAATTATGGTATAGGTACTCTGTTACATTTCTGAACAACTAAATTATGTTTTACTTCTGCTCTTTACATTTGTAAAGCTGACACATTTAGTTCAGATAACAGCTGCTGCAGATCCCACCACTGATTCAGCTGTGGATACCCTGGAGGGCTACAAACACCAAAGCTCAGCTGCCTACATCATCACAACAGTGCTTAGGACATATGTGTCAAAGCATAAAAATATGCATACTCTAGGAGTCATTTTAATCCTTCATTATAATAGCACCAGTAAGATACAGACAAACTCTAAAATATATTAAGCACAGATTCCAATCCCTTGAGAATATTGAGACAGAAGACTAAATAAGGGGAGGCAATGGAAATTAACAGGTACTTTGCACTGATATCCACTCTTAAGTTACTACCAAAGCAACTTAGAACAGCAACCACAAGCTCAGAGAACAAAATCAAATATGTACAAAATGTGCTCTTATGAAATTGGCTTTTCATTTTCCTTCGTGGAGCATTTGGAATGAGACGCCAGTGTTAGAATTACTGCATTCTTTGTACTTTATACCTCCTCTAACTGCTTAGAACCACTAACATTCACATTCCAATCACCACCACAAAGAAGCATGAGGCACAGCCCAACACACAAGGGCATTAGAAGACATTGTGCTTGTCTTTCAGTGGAAGGAAACAGTGTTATTCAACACCATCTAAACTCCATTTATTGACAACTCCCTAAAACGAATAATCCTTCAGACTCACACAGCTGAATTAACAGACCCGTGGCAGGAAGATAGAAAAAGCAAGGAAGAAAAATCTACTGCCAGCATTAAATCATGTGGGAAAACAGTGGACATAAATAAATACATGAAATAAAGAATTAAGCCAGAACAAACATGAAAAGCATATCTGTCTTTGGACAGAAGACAAGTTTTCCTGCACTTAAAAAGGAAAGTCTAATAAAGTCTATTTTATACCAAAAGAAATCCCTGCTGCAAATATTGAAAACAACAGTGACAAATCAAATAAAACACACAAGACAAAATCGTTGAACTCCAGTAGGAAAAGTACATCTAACACCTACAAAGCCTGTAACAAACATTTTCACCTTTGGAAATACAACCAACAGTGAAGCAGTTTGAAAACACAACACATTTCACTTTGTAATAAATGTGTATGCAGGTATTTTATGCTGGGGCATTCAAGTGACTAAAAATATTGGTATACAACACTTACATAGGACATGTAATTGTGCACCACATGTACGCAGTATGTCAACCAAACAACCAATGTTTCTCAAAAGATTTAACCAAAATAACACTGATACGCTTTGGAACATAAGTAACACTTGCACAGTGCGATAATACGTTTCGTATTCCATACATAATAATCTGTAAGAATAGTAAGTTTACAAATGCTTTGTTCTTTATCAAAGGTTTCCAATTTTTATTTTTTTAAAACAATGACCGGTTTGAGACAAATTGGAGGAAAATATCTTCTGATAGAAGGGAGGTTTCAGCTGCCCCTCCCCCACCAGGTTCGGGCAGAAATTCCTCAGAGGAAAGCGAAAAAGAAAAAACTATTTGTTTAGCAAACACAGTGCACGCAAGCATGGGGAAAGAATAACGCTAAATAATAAAACCTCTCGCTGTGGAGAGAACCTGGTAAATTTTCAGAGTCGTTTCAGTGGGTGTGGTCTCTCTCTCTCAAGCTGGCTGTCCGGCGTGGGCCCCTCCGGGCCAGCCGGTGTAGGGTGTCCCGCTGTGTTCTGGTATTGCTGAACAGTCCAGAAGAGAAGAAGAAGAAACCCAAGTCGCAGGGAAGCAAAGGAGTTTAACTCTCAGTCTCTCTCTTCCGAGAAAAGGAACCAAGAGCTGGGAAAAGCAGGAAGGTGCTTGCCTCCGCTCTGCAGCAGCAATCTCTGTGTCCTCGGAGCACAAGCTGCTTTGAAAAGTTTGCCTGGCTTTTTTTTTTTTCTCTTTCTCTTGCACCCAGTTTTAAAGGCGCAGAAAGGCACAGGAATCATGTCTGGGCATAGAGCGGCGATAGGGGATATACGTCATAAAGTCACCCCAAGACAAACAGAAAAAAACCAATTTCAGATAAACATGCTTGAATCTCCATCTTCACACTGTAGGCATACCTAGTTCCACTAAAGTTCTCAAATCTGAATTTAGCTCACCTGGTTTTATTTCAGGTCAGTTCTCAATCCCAAACAGATCAATTTCCTAGAACCCATCTGGATATGAGCAGAAATCTGCAATTTACACCTGATCTCGTAATGGACTTACACTATAAGAATACAAAATAAGATACAAGAAGATATTAAGATTTGGATATCATAAAATCCATATTTAAACCATATCCCTGATTTGACTTCGGAGCCAAGCACAACTTAAATATCAGCCTCACTTACCTTTATGCCATCTCTACTGAATACATAAAATGGCACTCTAATAAATTAAATCGTATGGAAAAAAATAGTTTTTAAATAGAGAAGAAAGCATTGTTCTTCAGAAAGTCTGGTTCTAGAACAAACTGGACAGGGAGATAGAGAGAACAGACATGAGCTGGCTCTGCACACCTTCCAGGCTGGTGTCACATGAAGCCAGACTCTTTCCAAAGTGATCATCTTCAACAGGACTCGTTTTCTTTGACTCACACTACATCCTCATGAGGTTTTATGACCTTGGATCAATTTAGCTTCATTATATAGATACATTGTAGCCTCTACATTTTACATATTGAATAAAACATAAGAAAATACAGCAAAGTGCTGTTCAGTGAAATCTGAGAATATTTTCCATTTTCCTCAGTATCTCATGCTCCACCAGTCTGTAAATTTAGCATGCAATACTTATTTCTTGCTCCAATGACACCTCAGTAAGTGCTGCCTAGATCTAGACTAGAATCAGACTATATACAATATGACAAAGAAATACCTGAAAAATATTAGAAAAAAACGAGGAAAGACCGAGAAGGAAAATAGATTGATTTCAATCTGCATCAAGGTAGCTCAACAAAGAAATAACTGTAGTTTTGACCTGTGCTTAAAAAACCAAGGAATTTAGAAATTCATCCTATAAAACCGTAATGAAGATACATACAAAAATTTGTATTTAGCTCTGGCATCAAACAAATATGACAGACAGTGGTAAAGAAGAGTGGGGTTTTTTTTTAAAATGGCTGAAAATTATTTTTCAAAAGGAGACAATTTTTGAAAAAATCCTTTTTATGTAAGTTTTGTTTGGATGAATCATTACACAGAATCAGAAACACAGTAACTCCTGGTATTTGAGCTCATGGGCATAAGAGAATAACAGAAGACCTCCAGGGCTCTCAAAAGGGGGTCATAAATGCACATGAAGAATTAAACGTTGTAAAAAGGTAAAAAGTCCCCTAAAAAACTGACCAACAAACAAACAAACTAAACCCACAACAACTAAATAAACCACCACCCCTTTCCAAACAGTGTAACATTTTACTTACAATGTAAAAATACATCCAAGGATATATGCAAGAAACCTTACCATTCATTATGTTAAAATTATACTGGAAAACTACTAAACAGTACTCAAATGAAATCAGCTAAGTATTGGTAACATAAAAATGACTGATAATATATATTTCATCAGTATTTTTATGATTTGAAAATTTCTACCTACAGATAAACTCCTTGCAGTTGCAGGTGGTTAGAAAATTGATGCAAAGTATTGCTGGCTCAATTTCAAATTTGCTCCTCAGTTTTGGAATGCTGAAATGTGGGACAATTAATTAAGCTATGTCTCATCTACATTAAACATTTATGATACAGCATGTAGTGTTAATATTCAAGTGTGGTGTGGATCTGGGACAAGAATAGCTTTGTTAACTGAACAAGCTTTGGTTCCTTAACTAAAGATATGATCATACAGTTATTAAACCCCTGTACTACTCATTGATTTACAGATTTACAAACACCATGCCAACAGTAACTGTGTCACAAGAAACATCAACTTCAATTGTTCAACAGTAGGAGCAATGTTTGTAGGAACAAAACCACTAAAAATAAAAAATGACAAGTAATGTCCCACTCAAAGTAGTGGAATGTCAGTTCTGACTGCTTTGGTGTTCCTTTCTAACAGAAGTAAAGTGTGCAACACCTGTTCTGCTCCTGATAACACACAGCTTAGCCAAACTTTTAAGCCATGATCATTCTTTAGATGGAATTAGAAATTTTTAATACAGACTGAAATTCACATGAAATATATATCAGACACTAAGAAATAGAAGAGAAGCCTCACTGGAAACTGTAAGACACATTTTTCATGTTTGTGAAACAAATGTTTGATGTGAGACAGAACAGTGAAAGTATCAACCAATTATATTCTATTTATAGAATATATTTATTCAATTATATTCTAATTATATATTCAATTATATTCTAATTATATTATTCTAAATTCATGAAGTTCTCTCTTTTATGAGAAAAACATCTGACATTATATCCATTAGCAGTAGCACCTGGTACTCATATATACCATTGCTACCTCAGTTAATCAGTGTCTCTAAACTTCCTTGCTTATACTTTCCAGCATATTCAAGACCCAACCCTTAGCTACTGCAGGCCTGAACTGAGCTATAAAATAAAGGGCAAAAGAAATATTATTTATGGGACTATTCATCAAACACAGACAGTGCAGCAAATTCAATCTCGTAAGCTTCACAGGTCTAGTTTTTTTAAAATCAAATTGTGTTTTACTGGAAATAATAGATGACATGGTGAAAGAAGACCGTAAGTTTGGATAACAAGTAGGTGGTCTATATTAACCTGTACAAACACTCCTACACAGCTCAGCAGCAATGACATGGCAAAAGAGAAGGGCAGAGACTTCCAGTATATATAGACAAATAATAAAATACCGAGAAACTCAAGTTCATGTGAGAAGAGTTGCATTATGGTTAAAGACAGAGCATTTAAGACAGACAACTATTGTAAAATAATGATTTCTTGTTTTCACTCCTTCTCTTTTTTCCACCTATTTTTTGTACTTTAATTGTAGAGTAGAACCACATGTATCACACAACATTTGCTACATTTCTCTTGCTGACTTAATAAGCACTAAGAACTGTTTAATTCAGAACAGCTCAAAATTTTCTTAACACTGAGTGAAACTGCACATAGGTTACTTCTAGGAGATACTTACCCAGTGGGAGATTGCAACCACTGATGCACTGACTGCCTCAAAATGGACCCCACACTCAAATGGAAGGAAGAACACTACATATGGACTAATTAGCATGGGAAGTGAGAAATGTAACTAACAAATAGGGGTTTGGGTATTAATGAATGCAAAAATTACATAATCTCTAACCAATGAATGCTGATGCATTTGTTTGTTAAAATGTATAAATAGCGTAAAGTTTTGATGAATGGAGAGCCAGCATTTTGTAAGTTACTGCCCAGATCCCTACTTGGAGCAAAGTAGAATAAAAAATAGAAATATCTCACTTCAGTGTGTGAATTGACACTGCACAGGTAAAGAGCCCCTGTTTGAGACAACAATAATGCATATTTGTATCAGTAACAACAACAGATCTGCTTTGATCTTAGTAATGCCTTTTAAATACTTAATAGCAGATTCTACAGAGCATTGAAAGGACATGAAAAACTCAGTCCTTGCCAGTGCACAAATATTTCTAACAGTTGCAGGATGACTACTTCTGTAGTGAAGTAAGCTTTATGGCCATGGAAAAAAACACCAGAGTAATAACTTCCTTCACTATGAACAAAGAATTGCTTACCTGGGAATGAAATGGAGCTTTATCTGGACGTCTACTTAAAGACTGAATGCATTTATCAATCATCCATTTGGCTATCTATATATTAAAAAGTGCCAAAGAGCAGTTTCATCAACTGTTTCAAAAAGTAACAAACTCACTGAGTATAAGAATTGCAATGAAAATGCTGGAAGTTGCAAATCAATAGGCTTAGAGCCAAGTTACGAGAAAATAAAGGATTCTTGAATAATTTAATGATCTACCTAGGATCCTCTAATGTAACCAACTTATTTCTTCTTCATAAACCTCTGCCTTTTTCAATCCTGATTATATGTAGTATTTCTTTTCTGAGCTTAAAGCTGTTTCTGAAATACTTTCATTACTCAAAAAAGTACTGTATTAGACCCTAAATCAGATAAATCTTGATATCCTCCTCCTCTACTTTTAAGTTTGCTACTCTGTTCAAAACCACTCAAATGTAGCTCAAAAATTCATACATACATACATAAATACATATATATATATATGTAAAGAAACAGTGAAGGAGATTTTTTAAGTGCTCTGATTCATCTAAATTCTTACCACAATATCCTTGACACCACCTTATAAACCTGTCACGCATCTGTTTTCACCTCAGTGGCAGATGGAAGAAGAATTCTGCCTATACAGCACATCTCTAGTACTGACAGAATTTCCAACACTTGGTTTGAAGGGAACTTGTTTACTTTCACTTCTGCTTTTGACTATTTTTGAATTCACTCAGCTAACACTTAGAATGGGATTCCTCAATGAAGAAATAAACCACTATACTTGAACCAAAAAGTCAGAAGACAAAAAAGAGGAGAAGAGAAAAAAAGAAAAGTAAGTAAAAGGTATTTCCCTATACTGCACAGCAGGTAAGATAGTGAGAAAG
Organism: Corvus cornix cornix; assembly: GCF_000738735.6. Classification (NCBI taxonomy): domain Eukaryota; kingdom Metazoa; phylum Chordata; class Aves; order Passeriformes; family Corvidae; genus Corvus; species Corvus cornix. The sequence continues at coordinate 30,329,233 of NC_047056.1, read as the reverse complement.
AAATTAGTGATTTAGGATTTTAGCTCTAACAATTGTACAGTGCATCAGAAGCATGCAGTTACACATTTGTGTTGGAATCAGCCAAGCTGGTCTATTTATGTGCTTGTTTCACCACAGCTACCCTCAAGATATTTGATAGCTCTCCATTGTTATTACCTTGTATGTAGCCTTCCCAAAGTGGCTATGAGCACACACAACTCTCTCCTATTCGAAATCCAATTAGATCATTACAACATTACATTGGAAGAACGGACACTGAAAGGCATTAGGTTGTATTGTATCTTCTTCGAGCAGACTTTTTCCTCTAAATAACACAATTCTTGCCTCAGAAGTGACAGAAGTGCTCTGTGGTAGAGTATCTTTTAAATGAATCTACCACATAGCTATATGAATTTCAGTTTTGCAGACATAAACTTCATTAGCACATCAATTCAATTTTCTTGAATGTCCTGCACTACCTTTTAAACTATCTACTTCACTTTATTAAGCTGATAATTTGAACTCAGTACTGCATTATTTCGATATGTAACTAAAAGGCAAGTTAATGCATTTTATTGTTATATATGAATGCAGTGAAAACATGTTTCAGGAGGCAGCTCTTTGTTATACTTCATTGCTTTATTCCTAGTTGTAACTGATGTCAGTTAGAAGGCTATTATCCGTCTAATAGTACCTTTTCCTCCATAATATTATTACTATTCTCAGCATAATGACATAAATATCTGTTTAGAAATGGAGGCAATCAATATTATTTATTGCTATATTTTCATTAACTAGAAATTTACACGGAATACAAGGCTGTGACTGCTTTTTGTCCTTCATGGACTAGAACCTTTAACTTCAGAACTGAGGTTTCCCCAGCTGAACCTTCCTCACTTTCTGGCCCCTCTGACCTTCCTTACCTCCGCTGAAAGTCAATTTTTCCCACTTAATTTTCATATCTCTTACTCTTCACCTCTCAGTTCACGCTATCTTTCCTTCATCTTGGCAGTGTCAGTGTTTCCCATTTCCCTACTATGTCATGTATCCCAAAACAGATAATATTTTTGATATATTCAAAATGAATCTTGATATACTTAGAATATAGTCTCCAGATTTTAACTGAAATCAATAATTAACCTGTGTACTTTTCATCATAAAATGACATTTAAAACCCCTACTGCCTACATATTTAGCAGGTAATTGTGGTATTGATTGATGTAATATAGATCTTTTGATGTATACCCTAACCATTTATTACATATGTCATCAGAGAGCTTTCTTGATGTCCTACAACCCCTAATGACTCAACTACATCAATCCTAAACTAAGCTCAAACTTCCTGATAATTTTCTTTGTATTACATTATAGCATTAGTCCAGAGAAGGCTGGTCATTCTTTCTACCTAAATATACACAGTTGATTCTCAATACTTCAATTTTCAGATTCTAAACATAAATTCAGGGAAGGGATGCCAGTAGCAACAAAATGCTAGCAAAAGAGTGGTTTATAGAAACTTTTTAGGCTGATTTCAGGGAAAGGAGTCCAGGACCATGGATAGTTGGCAAAAGTGACCAAAGCACAAGGAAACAAAGTTACAGTAATTTTTATGCTACAGTACCATTGGCTTTACACCTTACATTATGGATTAAAACACATACAAGTCTTACAAATAACCCTCAGAATCTCAGTAGCTGAAACCTGCATCCCTACAACTCACTTGCTATTATTATCCATGGTAGCCAGATTATAGTTAAAACATGGATGCTTAACTCATGTTAGGATCATGCTTTCATTTTTCTCTACACATATACCATAGAAATAGGATTTCTGTGTGATCAAACTGCATTTAAAATTCTCTCTTATACTCAGGGATTTTATTATATTTGCTAATTTTCCACAAATAAGTAAGTAAACCAGAAATATAGTGACTGGACATGAACAAATTTCAGCTCTAATAATTTTCTGTAGCTGGAATACTAAAAATTATTTGCCCAATGTCTGATTCCATTCTATATATAAAGATCAAGTCCATACATGAACTACTGTGTGAAAACATTACAACTAGATTCTATTTAAAGATGTATGATTATACATGACAAGCAATTAGAGCAACAAACAAATAACAAAATGCATAATGCTAAGAGAAAATCAAATAATCTATGAGACTTGACATCTACTTCTGTTTCAGGAGAGGTATTTGAAACAAAAAGAAAAAACAAAACAACAACAAAAACCCCCAACGCAATCAACCAAACAACCCCAAAACATGACTAGGGAAAGAACAGAAATAGTAGGAAGAGTGACAAAAAAAGAAGAAAAGGAGAAAATGCAGTGAAAGTTAATAAATAGGCAGCACCACATTATTCTATACCTGTCTCATTTCAACATGTATTTTTAAAATAACCTGCTTTAAAGTATTATTTAACCTCACAGCAGAAAGTAACAAAATCTTTCCCCATACAAATAAGATCTGATTTTACTGGGACACCTCTTAAAATATTTAGTTTCAGACTTCAGAATACTCACCATGTTTTGTGAAGAAAAAAACCAAACCAAAACAATAAGCACGTACAGCATCATTTTGAAAATATCTTGCCAGGCGTGCATTGCCAACATTAAATTGTAAAAATTCAAAGCTCATTTTTATTATCAATAGCTCACTATTACTGCATAATGTCAGTATTCTAAAAAGTAAACCCTGTGTTTATGCTTTTAGTTCTGCACCTACAGATTCAGTTTTCCACCTCTGTTTCAAAGCAATAATATTGCACATACATGAACTAAAAAGGACATCTAGAATGAATAAATAAAATGCAGAAGTGTGCTTTAGTGCACTGCAAATGAAAAGTACTGTAGGTGCACCTTACTATGACTGCTATGTACCATGTCTGCTTTGCACTAGTGAAGTCTATGAACCTGCCTACTCTACACCAAAAAACTGAACCTCAAAATCACTTACATTCTCATAAATACTAAAGCTAAAGGCCTGAGACATGTTTAAATTAGAACTCGAAGTTAAACCTTCATGACTTTTGAAATATTAAACCATCATCAAAAATACATTTTTAGAGGTATTACTTATATTTTATGCTGTAATGTCCCTTTCCAGAAAGGGATATTTCAGACCTGCACTTTAATGAAAGGTCTGGACTAGAGACCAAACTTCATACAAACAGAAAGCTGAAAACATGGTGAACCCTTTGGCCTGAAAAAAGCAGTCTTGTTTTAGCAAAAACCCTACAGTATAAACCACTAATTTTTGAGAGTGAGTTCATACCTGGCTAACATATCCCCTCCCTTTTAAAACAGATAGATTACTTGAAATATTCTCCCACCAATTTTCTTCTATACTTATAAACATTATAGTTAGTGCAATATGATCACAGTTAAGCTCTACACCAGATCAGCATAAGCCAAGACCAATTTTCCTCACTGTCAAGGAATGAATACTCTTTGACTCTTCCTTTTTAAAAATTGTCTGTTCCAGACCTGTTTAACATTATTACTCTCCACAGTATATAGAATTCACCTTATTGATAACTGATATAGGCTTACACCCAGTGTTCTTAGTCTATAATAAATTCAATGTGAAAATTAACATTAAACCTGTCCCATGCCTTATGAGCATGCAATTAGCAAAAAAAAGCCAAAACTATCTCAAAAGTTTTCTGTATCAGTGGAGATTATGATGATATATCCTAAAAAGAAGATACATTCAGGACAGAAGTCACTAGCACCAGCCATCATCAGCACACTCCCCATTCACAGGGCAGAAATGTACCAATCTAACCACGACCTCTGAAGTCCCCACACTAGATATTTTGTTTTAAAGTAGAACATTTGCTCTGTGGTCAACATATCCAAACACAAAGAGAAAGGGTTTCTACAACTGTATCTGAAAACTAACTGGTGGAGACTACCACAGGGGTAACAATTGTTTCAATACAGTAGCACATCAGAAAGTGGCCTCCTAAAAATTTCCACTCCTCCATTACAGAATACATGATCATATTCCCTTTATATATGTATATACACATGAATGTACATATACAAAAACACACAGAAAATGAAGTCAGCACAAAGCCACAGTTAACAAATAGAATGGACATGACCTATTAGCTCAGAAGCTTCAGATTTCAAATTAAGAAGTTGATTTGACACAATACTCCATTAAAAAAATCCAATAAAAATGCTTTAAAAGCTTGAAATAATAGGATTGTGCACCTCATCTGCTCAAGGGCAAACATGAACTAAAGGCTCACGTGATGAAGGTTGAAATGACAACATGCAATTGATGATTAAAGGAACTTTATATACATTCATGATCTCTGATGTTTCTGAAGCTGAAAGAGGCGAAGGTTACTGCCCTATGCCCTCAAACATGGGTCAATCTAGTAAAATTGAGATTATCAGACAGAAAGATAAATCATATTTTGATATTATTGCTTTGATATTAGACTTCTAATGTTTTTTTCCAAGGTATTTGGTTTGCCTGAGGGGTTTTGGTTAGTTTATTTTACTTTTTTAACAGAAATGTCTGGACTCAGAATGGATGAACCTTATAAAACAATGCTTTAGCCTCTTCCAAACAGGAAAGAGGTGTAGAAGGGAGATCCTGACATTTTATTTAACATCAATAATATTGCCAGTTAATATACAGTCAATGAACTTGCAAATTACAATATGGAGCAGGAAATTAGCGTTTGATGTAAGATAATTCCAACTTGCCAAATATATTTGTTTTGATAAGGCCAAAACTCTTACAGAAAAATAATTAATTTCTTTTTAAGGGCATCCACATACAAGGCAACAAGAGATTTAAATGAATATTGAAATCTTAAAATACATGACAAACTTTCTAAACTTAACACTTGATAAGAACTACGTATTGCAATCATTTACTAAGGATTTGAGCTTTTTTTAAATCCACCTCAATTGTAATGAATCATTTTATGAGCATACATAGCCTGTGAGTTCAATAATGCAGAATATAATAGACAACCATTATGAAATTTTGAAGCAAACTGGCTCCTCCAAATGCATACATTACATTGTGCAAAAATTCCTGGTCACAGAAACAGGATTTAAAGGACAAATGACAATGATCTTGTCATTCCCAATCTCACACAAAAGAGAACAAGATAATGATTTAATTCTTTTTAACGATATTGGGTTGGGGTTTTTTTGACAACCTTAAAACATCAATGTAGCCCTTACTCAGTTCAAAGTCTTGAGTCCTTTCTTATTTTTTCCTTTATAATCCTTGCTCCGCTGAATTTAATTGCCTTGGCAATGCCAGAACACTGCCTGATCCTAACAGGTCAGCACTGATTGCTCTAAACCAATTCGTTCCTTCATTACAGAAAAAATGAGGTAAAGAGAAAAGGCAGGTGTGCTCTCGCACAGTCAGCTGGACTTCAGCACTTGCCCTTCTTCTCCCTCATTAACTAGCAACCAATTGATCAGGAACCTGCCCAGAACCCACAAAAACTATTCATCACTTCTGCTAGGGAATGGTTTTAACAGGTCACTCAAGGAAAGAATAGTTGAGGTATCTCTTTAGAGCCTTTAAAGCTCATATGGTTCTTAAACTTCCATCCATGAGAAAGGAAAATTGAATTGTTACACTCCTATATAGTTCTAGTCTAAACCTTGAATTCAAAATAAATCTGTTAGCTATTTGCCTAAGACAAAATTTTGTGGTGTACCTAATTTTAAATGTTCTTTATTGTGAAGAACTTTGATGGAGAGAAAGACCACAGCTGGCAGAAAGAGTGCCCCACTCCCTGCTTCCAGCTCATTTTCATCTGTACTTCCATGATCTTTAGTTGAACAAATTAAAAATACCAGTGAATGTTAATCCTAAAGCTTAACACACAATTTTTACCTCCACCTTTTAAAATATTTGAACACTGCTTGTATTTCCAACCATTTCACATCACTTTTTCTTAACTATCCCTTTACTGTCTAGCTCTATACTTCATTTGCCCATACAATTGCAAAAGACCCCCTTTACCTCGCTTGTTAAAATTGCTATCAAATAACTTCTGGTATTTGATCAAAAAGATCAAATAACTTTTTCAGAAAAATCATCTTTAAGAGTAATGTGTACTGATTAGCTCTTCTTCTAGTCAGTTACTCACGTTTCTGTTCTTTCTCTGATTGTAAACTCTGCAGAATATGCCTTGTCCTTATGCTTTGTTCTTTAACACAGATTTGTAATGTCACATTACTATCAGCTTGAAATATTGCTATCAAATTTATTTCAGGAGAAAAAAAATCAAAGAGATTTAATAAACTATAAGCAGGGAATAAACATATAAGCAGGGAATAGGATGTTTGGAAAAAAACCCCCAACACACCAATAAAACACATCAAGAAGAGAACTAAACAGAGCATAAGAGAAAAAGAAATTAAGAAAGGGAAAGGCAGCAGACAACAGATTCCATGAAGAAATAAAGGAGAGTGGCACCATTTTGATTAGGAAACAGAAAATTCCAATGAAAGATAATGCATTACTTCTACTAAATAGTAGAAAGAACCAGAAAAGAGAAACATCAAACCAGTATGTTACTTTATGGCACATTGAATGGAAAAAGAAATTTAAGAAAGCTGCAGAAATATAGGTGTAATCCTTTTATTTGCAGATCAGTGTAAAAACCATTTCTCTCCTGGTTATGTCTCTTGTCTAACAAATTAAAAGAAAAGGTTAAGGTTATTATTTTGAACAAATCCACAGAAACTAATTGACTGAATCCACAGAACATCATAAAGAAAAAATCAGGTGTTTTACCTGTGTTCTTTGTAACAGAAACATGACATGTGACCAGTCATATTAGAAACTAATTTCAGTTGGGAAAAGTTTTAACCATTATATCATATTCATCCCAGACTACTATAACAATAACTATACAGTAAAATGGAATTTCCAAGAACAAATAAATGAACTAATTCTTTCGCTAAATGTTTTATCTGCTATGATAACATAGAGAATCATGCTGCTGTTTTTCACCTCCTTTTTTATCCTCCCTTCCCTTTTGAAACCTTTGAAGCAACTGTCCTGTGTACCACTCAAAGGCCATTATTTCTGAAAAGATGATACTGCTATGCAGGAACAGTCTCCTGTGAAGCAAATCAATTTACCAATAGAGTACACTATGTAAAAGGCTGTTCACATGACCTAAGTTAGCAGTTAGAGCTCCCTGAGCTCTGGATGGTGATTTGAGTTTCACAGGTCTGGCTGGGTCATCCTTTGTCATTGAATCACACACAATCACACATTTATGAGTAGGCAACTAACTCTGACAGAAATTGGATGATCAGCCTTGCTGTGACTGTTCAGCAACACAGTCATTCATATGTCAGCAGAGAAGCATAAGCATGTTCAGCAACAATTTTAAAGACTGTATGATTGTCTGATAAGTCAGAAATAATCTTCTAATGGTAAAAATACATTCCAGCAGATTTGTTACAATTCTACTAGAAAAGAATGAAACATTTTACATATTACTGCAGAAAAAACTGTATTTAAAAAATCAGCTAAATCAAAGGTTTCTAAATTCTTTGGTCAGTGGCAATTCTCCAAGTTTTCTACAGGTTTTAAACCTTTTGAGAGGCTTTCCATGCCTCCCTTCAGACCTCTCTTCTCTCAACCAGTCAGTCACAAGTCTGTCTTGTAGGTCAGACTATGCTGATTCTTGGTGTTCCCTTCTAGACTCTTCACACACTTTTTGAAGCATAAAATGATAATTCCCTCAAGGGTCCAGAATTAGCAATTCAGACATGACTGAACTGAATGAATGACACTGATTCATGTTACAAGTTATACTCCTGTCTATATATTAAAACGTTATTTTTTGCATCAGCAGGTGATACTGCAGTCCCATATCCAGTTTGTCATTCACTAAAAATTGCAGAACCTTCTGGTGCTGAAGTGCTATTCAGCCATTTGCTCCTTAACCTCATTCTCCAAAACATATTTCCCTACATATGTACAGATTTTTGCCCTTGTTTTTAGGAAAATGCATTCTATTTATTTCAGACTGTCCACTTTGTCAAGATCCCTTTTAACTCTAATTTTGTCCTTTTGCATAACTGCATCTTCTCTCACAGTTTCATGCTCTCACAGTTTCATATCTCCAAATTTAAGAAAAATACATTACAAACACACAGAGTAGTGTGGAACTTATGAAAGACCCCATAAAAATCCCACTTCATATTATCATTCCATTTTCCATTTCTATTGAACTATGATTACAACAGGTGCTAGTCCAATTTTACATTCAATTTACTATGTGTTCCTTTTGCTTGCATACAGAAATAACCACGTTACTGTCAAAAGCTTTACTTATGACAAAATATAACATGTACTGATTTATTTCTTATCCATGCCCTGTTTTTCTGCCTCAGAAGGAAACTAAATTGACTACATTTTTGACAAATCCAGTTTAGCTGACAGTAATTCCTTTATCTTCGAGTGCCTACCAACAATTTGATTCAATTACTTGTTCCAATATCTTTCTGGAAACTGAAATTGTGCTGTATGACACAGTTCCCCAGCTCCCTCTTTTTGCTTCTTTTAAGCATGGGAAAGGAACCAGTTTGGTACCCATTATATATTTTCCATGAATTCATGAAATCAATAATTCTTCCAAGCTAACAGGTAGAAACTACAACTACTAGTTCAAAAGATGTTTTCTGGGGAGTAAAAAGCAAGTTCTGTATTTCTGTAGAGAAATAAAATGGGAATTAAAAGATACATTACAGATAGGAGCAGAACAACTTTCTTTCTGGTTCTACAATTACCAATTGTTAACTCCAACCATTACTGTCAAGAAATTGGAAGATTACATACTGTAAATTTTCAAGGACAACAGCTGCTATTTACTTTATTACTTATATTTCCTAATTTGCATGAGATTCTATTAAGGACAGAACAAGTACTGCCCCTTCCCTAACATCATTATTGCTCCTTACAGCCTTTTATAGGAATAAATATGGCATTTTGGAATGAACTTTTGCATGTCATGAAACCATCTATAGTATAAAAGTAAACAAACTTCAAAATGGAAGCGGAAAATTACACCTTACTAAATAATATTCTCTAAGGACCACAAATCAAGAACATATAGAAAAAGAAGTAAACATGATGACATGACTTTTTTATCCTTTCTTCTTAAAAAAAAAAGTGATTCGGAAACAGTTTAAATGAAATAAAGTATTCAGTGTTAGTGTTTAAGACAGAACGTAATGCCAATAGCTCTGTTCACTAATTTAATCAGATGCAACAGTATCCTTAACAATACACCTGTGAGGGCCTCTCAGAGACCTCCACTGGAAGGCAGAAGAGGAGAAAAGACCTTAAAGTGAGACTGTCGTATTCTGCTGCAACCGTCCTGCAGAAAAAAAAAATATAGACACCCTAATTCTCTGTCTCTGCTAATTGAAAGATTATAGGTCTTCCTGCTATGGATGGATGGAAGGATGGATCAAGGGAGGGAGGGAGGGAGGAAGGGAGGAATCTAACAGCTTTCTGACTCCTTCAGAAGATCCCACTCAAGAGGAAAACCTCTGCAGGTGAACACTTATCTTACTGGAAAAGCACAGAAACTACTGTTCAACACACACCATGACAAGACTTTCATAGCTCTGAAAAACAAGTCCACCTCTTTTTCTTTTTAATTTACTGACTGAAATCACAAAAAGTGCAACAGCTGATCTGCTGGTATCTGCTCAGTATTTGTAGAAATTATCTGCTGTTTTCTACCAAAACCTAAGTGCTACAGGAAACTGTATTTCAAAGTCTGTCTCATCGTATCATATATGGAAGTTAAAATAATATAAATAATAAAATTAAGAGGAGAACTATTTTAAAAAGAATTTTTTAAAATGTAAATTGGGTGGTGGAAGACACAATAAACCAAAGGAAGACAATTAGCTCTGTCTTGTTCTTCTGTATGCAAAAAATAATAATATTGAGGTAAAATGATGTGGAAATTTTATTTTTTGAAATAAGGGTTTTATAATATTGGCTAAATGGGTAGCATGGAGGAAGAATCTATTGCATTTGTTTGTCTCATGCAAATACCTGCATATTATTTTTACTATTGTTCCAAAATTTGGGGACTCAAGGTAAGGGAGCAGATAGAAAATCAGCTGTGCCAACAATGTCTTATGTCCTTTCCAACAAAAACTTGAGAGCTGCCTTCCCACCTCATGTGTTTGCCCATTTAAAAAGGTTTTACGAAGTTTTTTACACTTCAGTAATATCAGCCTATGGTGTTGGTAACGTATCAGCAAGTTTCACGTTGGTATTCCTGTACTATTTAATGCAGTAATCATTGGGAAAAAGAACAAAACTCAGAAACCTGTGAAACAAGTCCTTACCTTAGTGCAAAAATTTATACTCTGATTAGAGATATACTTAAAATCCCTTTGGGGGCAGCTGAAGTAATATAGGCTTAATACGTAAACGTAACGTAAAAAAATGCTATGTTTGCTCCTTTAGACATATTTTCTGACAAGAATAGCCTCACAAATAGCAAAAGGCAAGATAAAATCCAATAATGCACCTCAGAAAAAAAGTTAAGTGCTTTAGTAAGCTTAATTTTCAAACCTGTTATAGTATCCTTTGATGACTGTGATCAGGTAACAGAAGAATAAGCACTATTCCACAAGAGAGATTAATTACCAACTCTTCCTATTTAAAGCTCAGTCATTTTACATTCAATTTTCCTCCACATGATATATAAATCTTAAAAGAAACCAACAAAACTTACCACGATTGTAAAATACTACTTCAAAAATAGTCTGTCCTAGCACTGCAATTCTGGTATTGCGACCAGGAGAAACTTCATTGTGGAAAGAGCAGTACTTCCATGCAGATTGAACTTAAATCCACAAACACTGTTTAAACCACTTCCAGGCTAGCTCCAGCAGGGCTGCTGAAGCAATTCCCACCTAAGCTTATTATACTGGAACAAGCACAACAACCAGTACACAGATTGTAAACAAAACAGGAAAGAGACTTCACAGCAGGAGTCGACACTGCTCATCATCCTGATCATCAGGAGTGGAAAAGCAGAGGGCAGAGGCTTCTAATCAGGTTTGCAGAAAAGGTCAGTCTGCACTGGGTCTGAGATGTTCCTTATAACCCACTCTGCACCTCTGAGCAGCTCTTAAATACACATCTTGGAGATGTCTCTGCTGAACTTGGCAGTAAAAGAGGATTAAAACCCAGGCACTAACTACTGGTTACTAACAACTAGCTGACGTTACTACTGCTCCTCCCTTCTCCCAGCTGTAGCTGTAAATTTTAGCTAAGGTAAAGGTACATTCAAACTCCCAAAGCAAAAACTGATGTCTCGCTCTTTCTCTGTATTTTTATACTTTAATTCACTGTAAGAAATAAAGTCTGCACAGAGTTAAACATAACATCTTTCCTTTGATAAAAGGCTCTTCAAACTGTAAAGCTGCAGTAACAGTATTCTAACTTCAAGGACTCATCTCCATTCATTTCAGAAGGACTGTTAATAAAGTTTAGTAGTTGAATTTCAAAGACTGAAAATAGCTGTATCCCACTGAGGAATTTATGGGATCTATTTCTTATGTCATTATGGAGAAGAACACTGAAATGAAAGTCAAGACACTGTTCCATACTTATTTTCAGCCTATGATCATACTTTCTTTTATAGGAAATATCTTCACTGTACATTCAACTAGAATAGTTACATGCTTACCTTATTCTGCTAATAATTCATTCTCTATTTTTAATACAAACTTTTTTTTTCTGCCACTAGCTTGCTGTTTCTCTGTGAAATAACAATAAGCTCTTGCATTTCATCACAGTTTATCAGTTGAAAATCCATCCAACAGAGTTAAAATGCAAAAGACTGTCTAGGCTAAAGTGAAACTTGGAGACGGTCAGTGCAGTCTGGACATTACAACAGCATCTTGATCATCACAGCTTCAGTGACCCTGACATCTTTTTTGACTTTAGTAAAGGAAAAAACCCTACCAAAATAGAGCTAACATTATAAAAATTATAAGAATAAAAACCACTGTGAAAAGTCATTTATTTGCTGTTTTGCTATTTCATTGGTATTTTTGTTTTACAGATGAACAAGAGATGGCAATCAAACAAAAACTTTCAATTTTCAGAAAACCATCTTTCATCTCAAAGTCAGCACTAGCTCCTTTTCAATTAATAGCTCAATCAAAACATGCAAATTACCCCATGTAAAGCATATTTGGAAATGAAATATATTGAATGACAAATTAACACCTGAGAGCCGTTTTCACAGAAGTTGCTTGACAAAAAGAAGCTTCAAGAACACTAGATCTGTAGCTTCGACACTTTGAAATTTCAAGTAGCATCAACAAATTTTGCTTTTGAAAAAATACTATAAGCCTACAAAATGAGAAATAGTTACTTTTATTTTAGCACTCTATTGAGTTTATTTCTACGACTTAGTCTGCTGGTGCTCCTATCAACCACCACCTTCAAAGGGTGGTAGAAAATACATCAGCACCAGATTCAGTATTGCTTGCTAGTTACAATATTGCCCTTTTGTCTGTAACACAAACTCTGGTTTTGACATGATAAGAGACCACATAACAATTAATCAGTTCAGATTTTGCTTATCTCAAAGATTAATCTATTCTGACCATTAAAATACTATCTTATTGATAATATAGTTGCAAGCATAAAATCAGAGCAAAGAGAACTCAGTCTGCAGCTTTCAGAGTACTTCATCACTGGAACCATAATTTCTAAATTGGGTAATTATTTTTCCAAGACAGTAGGAAAGAAGAAGGTGGGCAGACAATTTTTTCCAAATTTGTCCTTCTGTATTAAGACACTTGATACATTTAATGTACTTTCACACCAAACAAAACAGCATTTGCAAACTCATTCAATGGCACATTATCATTCTGACTTTCAATATGTTTATTTTATCTCCCAGAGATAAGGCCCCGGAGCAATCACTTCGAATACATCACTTTCCTTATCGTACTGTTCTCAGCTGGGGGTCAGTTTTGGTGATGACATAAAAGACGATGCTATAACAGCCTCAGACACTATTGACTTAGCAGGACTGGCAATGCCTCAAATACATTGGCCTTTCAGAGAAAGAAGGTAAAGGTTAAAAACCAGGATGCAAAGAACACAAGCAGCACCACTGCCAGACTCAGAGAAGGAAAATAGCTACAAAGCTTGTACATGAAGTGTGAATGCCAAACTGCGCAAATATATTCAAATCAGTTTTCTTTTTAAGCTAAAATGGATACCTTCTGGCAAGAGACAAAGTCTATTTTCAATTAAATTCTCTATTTCACAACATTGTTTCTGAACTAGGAATATCACATGGAAAGACTATTTTTCATAGATACATTTGATTCTGAAAGTATGTCAATTAAAAGTCCAAAAGAAAACCCCTAAAACATATCTTTAAGAAAAAAGGCAAAACTTGATTAAACAGGTTTATCTTCTTTTTTTGAATTGGATATTCCAGCAGATGCAGCAATGGTCTGCAATACACAAAAAAAATCCCAAATTCACCACATCTCTTGCTACTTTATACATATTTGCATTTCTGCTCTTTTAATGTCAGCTATACTTCAAAAAGTAAAATTAAAATTTTTTTTAAAGCACAGCATTATTCTCATTGTTAACAAAAATGTCAAATGAAAAATGTTTCTATGAAACTATGCAGCAGAATTTTTATAAAGAATTAAGGAAAAGCAAAAAAATCTTCTGGATTGAATGGAGTATCCTTTGTAGGATTTTAGACTAGCCAGCACAATAATATTTAAGAACAAATCTTTTGTAGATCCATGTCAGTGTACAGAAAAAAGTAAAACGAGACCAAACTGACACCTTTGACCAACATGTCCATACCAGGGGAAAACTGCAGAACCACTATAACTGTACCACCAAAATTTTGTTAGGGAATTAGTATAATGTACCCATCCCTGGAGGTGTTCAAGGTCAGGCTGGATGGAGCTCTGAGCAGCCTAGTCTAATGTAAGATGTCCCTTCACGGCAGGGGGTTGGAACAAGATGATCCTTCCAACCAGAACCACTCTATGATCCTGTACAGAGCAGGAAAACAATGCTTCCTGTACAAAGGCTTGATGGTGGTATATTTATATTGCAAAGTGTTAAAGACCAAAACAAGCCACTGAAATTTACTTGTAGGATTAAGCAAAAGCAACTGAAGGCTACTCCACTTCTATATGACAATCATCATGGTGATTTAAGATCCTTAAACAGTATATACCACTCTCTCACACTTCCACTGATTCCACTCTGTAGTTGTCCTGGGCCATTCCCACGTGCGTGCATCCTGAGCAGGAGTTTTTTTTACATCCCCCATACTATACCATACCACACCACATCCCACAAAGTATACTGCGCTACAGCATGTAAAATCTGTGCCAGGAAAAGAAAATGCTGCTTACAAGAAACACACTACAGCAGACAGGTACTGTTAAATTTCTACCAGGAAAAAAGAATAAAGAAAAAAAATAAAGTGCAGGAATTTGGCTAGGTTCCTGAAAACCAATGTTTTCTTTCCCTGTTACATTTAATAGCAATAACTACCTGTTATTTAAAATTCTGGTAATTTTCCAGCAGACCTACACTCTCTTTTCTCTTGCACAAAATTGTTTGCAATAGTGGAACTTTCTGTGTATAATATACTTCTCATATTTATCTGTCATTCATGTTGAGAGTATAATGAAGACTACAAGTATTAGCAATGTTATGTCACTTTATTTGCAGCTTCTTCTCGCCCAATAGATGCCCAGTGGATTCTTCCAATATGCAATGTTTTATGAAAGTTAATTTAAGCCATAACAAATTATCAGTAAGGATCATTATTGTACAAACTGTGTGTAGGCTTGGTCTACAACTGTGAAATAGTAACTTCTGCTATCCCTAGTACCACCTTAGTCTGCAAATAAAGGTGAACAGAAGCATTAAATCTCTGCATTGCACATAAAAATCCTGCAAGTCCTGCATCTTTATGTGAAAGATTCATGTGCATCTGATGCCTACACACCTCAGTGTATCCAACTAAAACTTTTCCCTATGTTCCATGATCCAGTGGCTATGTACACACCAATTCCCCACTCCTGCCCCACTGAGTTACTCATTCACCTTCCTAAATGCAGCCTGAAGTGCTTCCATTCCTTCTCAATATTCCTCTTTTTAAGAAACATGATCCATGTGCTTCAACCATTTGCTTCTGCTAAGACAGGTAATGCAGTACCCTCAAGGGCAGAACTCTGAGTTCACAGAATCAACTAGGCTGGAAAAGTCTTCTGGCATCCTCAAACCCAAACTATGACCAAACGCCAACTTGTCAACTAGACCATGGCACTAAGTGCCATGTCCAGTTGTTTCTTGAAAAACTCCGGGGATGGTAACTCCACCACCTCTCTGGGCAGTCTGTTCCAATGCTGGACAACCCTTTCCATGAATAAATTCCTCTTGATGTCCAACCTGAACCTCTCCTGGCACTTGAGGCTGTGTCTTCTTGTACTGTTGCTGGTTGCCTGGCCTCACCTTGAATATTGTGTGCAGTTTTGGTCACTGCAATGTGAAAAAGATATTCAACTATTATAGAGTGTCCAAAGAAGGGCTGTGAAGATGGTGAAGGGCCTTGAGGGGAAGCCATAAGAAGAGCAGTTGAGGTTTTGGTCTGTTCAGCCTGGAGAAGAGAAGGCTGAGGGGAGACCTCACTGCAGTTACAACTTCCTTGTGAGGGGAAGAGGAGGGGCAGGCACTGATCTCTGCTCTGTGGTGACAAGTGCAAGGACCCAAGGGAATGGCCTGAAGTTGTGTCAGGGGAGGGTTAGGGTAGATACCAAAAAAAGGTTTTTCACCCAGAAAGTTTTTGAGCACTGGAACAGGCTTCCCAGGGAAGTGGTCACAGCACCAAGCCTGACAGAGCTCAGGAAGCTTTTGGACAATGCTCTCAGGCACAAGGTGTGACTCTTGGGGTTGGTCCTGTGCAGGGATAGGAGCTGGACTTGATGATCCTTGTGGGCCCCTTTCAACTCAGCTTATTCTGTGATTCTGTAGGGACCCTCCTGAGCCTTCTTTTCTCCAGGCTAAACAACCCCAGCTCCCTCAGCCGCTCCTCACAGGACTTACCCTGGGGTGCCCTTCTCTGGACATGCCCCAGCACCTCAATGTCCTTCGTGTAGTGAAGGGCTCAAAACGAAACACAGGATTCAAGATGTGGCCTCACCATAATTGGATGTTTGCAAATGCCAAAATCAAGGTGTTACGTATTACCTCACTTGTGCTCCTTAAGTTTATGTTTATTATAAAGACTTGCATTTATTGCCATTTCATGTTGAACTCGGTTTACAAAATTCAGTAAATATCACACTCTCTACTATGCTTTAACTTCAACTTATTTTTAAAATTGATTCTGTTTAAAAAAACATTTAAGACTCTAAGGTATTTAATGCTACAAAAAGCATAATTTTGCCCTAGCTAGAAGGGATAATTTGGTGCTTGCAGTGTGATTTTGAACCTGCTAGGTTGACTAAGTTTATCCCAAGAAGAGAGCAATTCATTTGTCCAGATGTGATGTATACTCCCTGTATCCTCAGAGGAAAATAAAATACAAGTCAGCAAATAATGTATGCACACAGTTGGAGCTGAGAAATCAGGCTGGTACACTAAAAATAGCGTAAGACTGACTGCAGGAAACCTGCTCCATTATTTCTGAGGATGAAACTACAGAGTAAAACATAAACAAGAGTCAAGGACCTAACTGGAAAAGTTACATGATTCAATGCTGCACTGTTGAACTGGGCACAGTCCCTTCACAAGCTGCACTTCTGATGGGATGCCCAAAAACTCTGCAGAACAGGCTTTTCTCAAGCACCCATCAAGTATGGCTCCCCGATATCTGAAGCCTGTGGCTTCACTTAACATTCATAATTGTAAACTGAGATCAACACGAACTAGCAATAAATGCAAGACTTTATTATAAACATAAACTTAAGGAGCACAAGTAAGGTTATATATAACACCTTGATTTTGGGCTTTCCAAACATCCAGTTACTGGACTTGCAACTTTGCAAAGAAAATTCACACAAGAAATTCAACAATAACTTCTGATCTTTAAAGCCAATATGTGTGTCTATCATATGGTGTAACACTTTTGTCCATTTAGATGACCATAACATAAGCATTTGTCATGCAGGGTTTTTAACAAAAGTTAACTAAGAGCAACTAAGAACAACAGATACTCATTCTCCACCCCATCAGCAGTACAGGTGAAGAGGACAAGTTTCACAGGTATTTGCTGCCAACAATGGAAAGCCAGCATTCACAAATTTCTGGTGCTATTTTAAAATCAACTGGATAAAGGAGACAGCAATTCAGTCAGATGCCTGCTGGGTCTACTCCCACCCAACCTTTTCCAAACCAGTGCCCTTGATTATTAAAGTTAAAAATATCTGAAGATGATACTAGTTATAAACAGAAATGCAGCACAATTAGCAGTCCTGGTTTTAATTTTTCTTCTTCATTTATTTACGCTCATACTTCAGATTTGGAAAGGTGATTTTTCTTAATTTCACTTTTAAATTTCCTTTGTGTTGAAAATTATCTTGTATTTTAAATGAATACACATGCTTCTGAGGGCATCCATCATCAAGATGTTTATCATTAAACCAATAGGGAATAAGACACATTATCTATATTGCTAATTATAAACTGCAAAATAAAGGTAGAAAAATACCACCACGCTGAAATAAAAATGTGAACTTCATGTTTAACATACCGATATTTTAACTCATTGTATCTGCCCTACTCTGTTATTATGCCGATGAATTTCTAAGAATCAAAATGAAACTGAATGATAGTAAGTGGTAAGACCAATTGTATTAAGTGCCCCTTCATCTGAAAACAAACCATAAAGTCAGTACAGTTGGAAGGTAAAATATTTTAAAACAAGTAAAAATGAAGTACAGTAAATTTGTTCACACTACCAATCAATACAAGTTATAATGACAGCTAGAAATGTTAATAAAATACCCTTTTAAAAAATATTGATTAGAATAGTCAAAAATCTAAGTGCTGTTCACACATCAGTGCATCTCCTGATCTCTAAGTACTGACAGGAAAAAACTCCATTCTACTGATAGAGTATTGCATGCCCAAACATGGGTGTTACCTCCCGATACATAATTTCCAACCTACCATTCAGAGACAGGATATAGCCTGCCTACTCAGGTTGTTCTGCAAAGGCAAGGACAAAACCCTGTGAAAGTCAAGTACCCCACTCCTCCCAGTTTCATCAAAAGAGCAAAAGAAAGGGAGGCCACAAGGGATCACTACAGCAAACTGACTACAAACACTACAGGATACAGTTTAACAGTATCCCAATTGGACAGGTTTGTTCCTTAAACCAAAATTTTTGTGAAAATACATTTCCAAATACATTTTACCCCTGCCCATTCTTCCCCGTCATCCATGAAAATATGTCATCCTGGGAAAAAGAAAGTAGATCCTCTAGTGCCATAATGCTTCAATATGAAAAAGTAGTCAGGTAGCTATTATTTAAGGCATTAGCCACAACAATAAAAAGTATGAGGGAAGAGAGTCAAAGAAAAGTATGTTTCAGGTTGAACCAAGTTACACAGAGTAAGCAGAACTTCTCTTGTTAACAAACACTCAGGTCACAAGAATCCAAAATGTTTTCTCTTTTATAAAGTTGCACATTGACAGCCATTTCATGTTTCAATTAAAAACAAAATAAAACAAACAAAAAACCACACCCCCAAAACCAAACAAAAAAACCCCCACAGAAAAATGCTTCAACAAGTAATGGTCATTTCACATTTCTTTACCAACAGAACTACAAAAGGAATTTAATATAGGTATAGTTCCTTGAAAAGGAAATTTCAGCTGTGGCTACTCTACTTTTCAGATACTCCTATAATATACGTAGTGCAGGAAAAGTAAAAGCTGTCATTTTCTCCAAGTCTTGTGATTTTCACTGGTTAAATTTAAGAGCAAAGAGCTCTCTACCGCTCATCTTGGGGAAAGAAATTCAAAGACAGAATTAATACAGAAGTCTAATCATCTGACAAACTGTCAAGTGATTAGACTGCTGTATTACCATGATCAAGCTGACAGCTTCTCTACCATCTGAAAGAGGAGGTCTCACTCCATTTCCAATTGCATTATTTCAAGCTTCCCACTTTTCTAATTTCTGGCCACGGAGTTCCACCTCACAACACTTCTGGTGGTTATCGGACAGAGCTTATTCACCTGAATCAACTTAACTGTCGGAAGGTAGAAAACTACCCTGTCATGGATCAGTGAATTGAAACTGTTCATGCAGAGGTCAGACATGCACCAGAGCCAGCACAATGGAGCAAGTTCACCCAAGAATGAGGAAAAAGATCTTCCATCCTTTTCAGCCTTCCTGGTATCTTGCTACAGATTGTACTTGCACATACAGCTAACACATCTTATGTACGAATTAGTCTCCTAAATGGCTTCAAAAAAGTAGAAAATAAATATCTCCTCACTGCTAAGAATTATCATTCTAACAGTGAGCATCTCAGGACATTAAGTGAGGAGACACGATTCCCATGACCAATGCTGAGCACTTCTCACTGCATTTCTATGAAGCAGGGAACGAGCAGAAGCCGTGTGGTGAAGCTGGTGTATATGGGTACCTGAATGATACATGACGTACTTGAAATCTCGTAAGGCACCTAAAGCAAAGTACAGAACTGTACCCAAGGCACTTAACTCCCCTGTCACTATTCAAGCAGAATAACCTGGCATCTTCCTAATAAATATGAAGGCAAAGGGTCATCAACTGATGAAAAGATCTGACAGATGCAATTACATGGCTATCAGAAACAAGGCAGCTGTGCTTCCAAAACCACCTTACTCAGGCCACCAGGTCATACCAAGCAGCAGAGCAACTGACCTAGATGAAACATCACAAGCATGGTACATGCTTTCCAGTATTTTAGCTACCCTAGTTACTCCTACACATCCCTGTAAAATTGAGCCCACACAACCCTAGCTAAGGAAATTTAATGTAATTATTTAAAACTTTGTAAAATCTAAGTATCAGAATCCTATGCACAAGCACAGTTTTGCAGATATATTTATTCTGTTTTTCCTTTTTCTTTAAAAAACAAAAAGTATGCATTTCCTTCCAAAATTGCTAAAATGTGAGTGTATGACAAATTGCAACAGAAATGGATATGAAGCAATGAAACACACACAAAACATTAAAATACACGACTAAAGAGATGTTTAACTAAGAAAATTATCCTTTGCCAAAAATTTAGTAGCAATACTCTTTAGTTTTTTCCCCACAAGACACAATTTTATTATTCATGCAATGCCATATCAGGCCTGATTAAAATATAAAATCTCTTTAGGAAATGTTAAAAGTATATTACACCACAATTTACAGCTTATTTGTCAGACTGTGACAACACTGTATTTTTTATCAAACAACTTCTATGACTATGTATGACAATTCACCCCAAAATAACTTCACAGTTGTCAGAGATGATAATAAAATTAAAGCCCGTGGTTCAGTAAGAAATGCATTCAATACACAAGCATAATGGGCTCTACTGAGCTTTATATCATGTACCTGCTCCTTTTGGGAAGACATATGGCAACATTCACTCTTACTTTCATTGCTCACTCTGTCTTAAGCTTTCTTAAATATTGTTTCTGGATGTGACCAGAAAAAAGGAGGCCTGTTGCAGTACTCTGAGCACCTGGAAAATTGGATCAGGTGACTGTACCATCACTACTATTCCTCACCGAGATTTAAGGTTATTAGTGAAAACTCTAAAGAGAGCTTCAGTAAAGGTGAATTTGAAAGAATCCTGATTGCCATAACTTTGACAGTAATTAAAACCAAAATAATAGACCTTATGCAGAGGTTTTTACCAACATTTTAATGAGGTTTAAAAGTGGAGAGCACCTTTTTCAACTGCTGTAGCTATGGACTCCTGATAACGAAATATTGTACTATTGAGCACTCACACAATGTAAGCTATTGAATTCCAAACAAGAAAAGCAGCCAAGACTCCTACAGCTTTCTAGCAGCTAATTTCAGTAAATTCAAACCTTTTAAAACAGCACAATAAATACTTTTGTACACCTTTATTAGCTGAATCTGTATCAAAGAGCAAAAAATTTCCTGATGAGATCTCTGGGTTGAATGCTGAGGTTTTTTTAACTTCAGCAGTGGGAGACAGGAATTGAAGTACTACCACTGTCAAATAACTCCATATTTCAGTAACTTGTTTGGCAATTACACTGATCTTATTATTTCAGCAACAACAACATCCACTTCTGCTCAATTTATAGAATCATACAGATTTAAAAAAGTATAGTTATGTCTTCAAAATCAAGACTTTTTAGAAACAACATCTACACAGAATCAGCACTTGCTTCAAATCTTGTCTGTAAGTCTACTCGAACAGAAACACAGGAAGAATTATAAAGAACTATTAAACTGAGGGGAAGGAAGAAAAGAATAGATAAATTGAGAAAATTCTAATTTTAAAAAATAAAATCTTCAAAACTACATTTACCTTCAAACCTCCTTTTCACGTAAGAGCTGGACTGCAAAATATGGATCAGGAAGACTTACAGCTTTTTTTGTGGGTTGTTTTTTTTTTTTACATATGCATTTAAATGCTAAAAACAACATCAGCAGCATTTGGTTTTAGTTAGTCAAATAAGGAATTACATGACATTGAGTAAATTATAACCTTAAAAATTTAAATAACTTGCAATGAAACCATTACTGTCACTCAAACAATTTTCTACAGTTAAAGTCTGCATGTTAAGTGTAAATTAATTTGCCATTTGAAGAATATCAATAATTTATCTGTTCAGTGTGAAAAATGCAATCGGAGATTTTTTTCTGGAGAGAAAGATTTTAGTTATTGCATAGCACTCTCTAGTGGCAAAAGGTGTTCAAGTCAATTGGAACAATTCAGTCTGACTGAAGAATTTAAGTTAAAACATGCTTTTGTATGACTTAATACATACCCATGTTTCTGTTTCTTACTTCGGAGTTTGGGAGAAGTGATGGGGTTTGTGGTGGTTTTTGTTAGTTTTGTGGGGTTCTGGGGTTTTTTTAAACTACAATCTCTCACGTGCAACTTTTCTCATGGTTAACGCTTCAAATATAATCATAGTGAAGATCATTAATACTAAAACTAGTAACATTTCATCTTTCTCTAAATCATGCTTTTTAATTTATATTTACGCAGAACATTCCACAAACAAAAGAGAAAGCATTTGCATAAATCTCCATTGATGTTCTCTGACTTCAAGCATAGCCTGTAAATACAGATCACTTTGAACTGCTTGAAAGCAGTTTCTACAGTCTGCATGTATACTTCCTTCTCAAGTATATTTCCAAGACGCCTGTGACTCACAGGTTATCATTGAAGATTTGGATACCCACACATGTAGCCAAGTTGTATATAATCTGCACAAAAATTACATAAACTATGATATTTTCTGTTATATTCTTTAAAGTAAGTAACTTGATTTTAAGATTAATATTAGCTTTGCACATGTCATCCCAAATTCACTCATCCATCACCTGGGAACAAAGACACAAGGCTGATTTCTGCTAGAAGTGCAGAGGAATTTACTGGTCTTTCAATAAGCTCACTCCTGACCTCTCCTAACAGCAAATGTTCACTGGGATCCTTATGCTAGGCAGTGCAGATTTCCTTTTGTATTTGTAATCTAGGAAAAAAATCCCTTTATGTTACTTTTCAAATGCAGATCAACTTATTTCCATGTTCAAAAAAAAAAAAAAATCTGAAACTCAGCTATGAAATGGAACAAACCATGCCTTATTATTTAATCACCCAGGGCATGCTGGTTCCTAAACTCCCATTTTATGCCAGAACTTCAGCTCAAACCTATTTTAACTTGACTTTCAGGGAAAAGGCATCTTTTCTGGCATATTAATAAAATACTAACTTAATTCTAGTAATAGAAGAAGCACAGGTAAGACTGGCTAATTCCTTTTCATGACAAAATTGGAAATATTCTGATAATAACTGTCTATAACAATTTTGACCCATTAAAAGTGAAGTTGGATTGTACTAAAAGCCACTGTGAAAGATATAAATATTACGAGCATCTGACTTCCAATATACTTTGTCATAATAGAAATGACAAAGCAAGATTAAAACCCTGAAGACAGATGGGCATTTTTTTTTTTAACAAAACGTAAGGATTAGATTATAAAGGATTAGAATTATAGCCAGAGGATAGGAGCCATTGCAATTTACCACATTTGTTAATTCCTTGTTGTTTAAAGGTCTCTTTCTTAAGCGTGAAATACCACATGCAAAACTATATTTTCTAGACAAGATTTTTACACAATGGAGTGAGTTTAAAAGATTTTAATTACTTAAGTACATTTCAGATGAACCCTCCAAAGAGAGAGCTAGAGATCCACTGGTTGGTGTGCCACATCCCTAGATAGGCTCACCAGGCAGGAGCAAACTGCATTCCAACTGCTGACAGCAAGAGCCGAGCAGGCTCTGATCAAAGCAAACTCAAGGACCAGGGATTCAAAAGGCTCTGGCAGGCAAAAAGAACTTATGTATTTAAATACTGAACTTGCTTCAAGAAAGCAAGCCAAAATGCTTACATTCAAGGAACCTGGTGCTGGAGGAATATACAGCACACTGGAAAGCCCTCAGATGGATTAGTTTCTTTGCATGCCTAAAATTTACACTTATAAGCTCTGAAGCATTATTGACTTCTGATACCTCTCACCAGCTGAGGTGTGACCAGAGACTAGATAAAAAACTCCTAATAAACCAGATTTTTTTCTTAACTTTTAGTTTATTATTATTATTATTATTATTATTAAAGCTCTTTACATTATCCAGAAGTAAGCTACTCCTGTTGAGAATACAGGGTCTCTGAACACTCTCCTGAAGACTGTCCTTGATTTTATTACCAGGTTCTGTTAGGTTTTTCTAAATCTATTTACTGAAGGTAAAGGTGCAGATTTATTGTTCTGAAAAGCTACCCTGCCAATAAACAGGTCTTTCTGGTACGTTAGTATCACAGTTTCATAACTTCTGGAAAACAACACAGATACAAAACCAACCCTTGAGCATACCAGTCTCTAACTGGTATTCAGAATGCCAGAGAACTACGCTGAGCACAGCAGGATTTCTGTATGAACTCACACCTCAGGAAAGCTTTGGAAACACAGCTTACTCCTTTAAGAGTTGTACCATAAACACACTGATGGCATAAAAACTGCAGAAGACTTGGAACCTAATAAAAAACTTTAATTCCACAATATGATAAAGTGCTGATCACTGTCAGTATGCAAGTTTAAAACATGAACTGCGCCCCCATAAAGAACTTTCCCACTGTCTAGTATCTGTTGGAACAGTATGCACCATTTAGCTCTCATTTTGAATATAGTAATGACTAAATGCTAGAGGATCCTACGTCAAAAAAAAACCCAAAAAAACAAGAAGGCTTTTTAAGACCATATAAATCCATGTTAATCCTTTTTAAAACTTCAGAGAATATATTCCTATTTCAGGTTGTCAAACACTTATCCTAAATTTAAAGACTTTCTGAAGCATTTTTAATCTTTGAATTAATTTTAAGCATACATGGCCATGAAGACTGTGATTGTTTTCAGAAGTGATAATTTCGGAAAGGAGATTTATCAGCATTTTATTCTGAATTTCTTTATTTTATTTAACAAACAAATTCTAGTTTTCATATGCAAGCTCTCTTGATAGAAAGAACAATTTTAAGAAATCTTGTATTATAAAAAAATCTTGTATTATTTATTTGTTTTAAAATGTTATTACATGTTGTATCCAGCTAGCTAGATTTTCAACACTCCCAGTTTGATCTTATGGCAATGTAACATATTCAATTCTATGTTGCATTCCGCATATAAACTGAGTATTACACCAGCATACAACGTGCAATTAAAACCATTATTCATTATATTTATAAAGGAACTTAATCTTCCTGAAAGTAGTCTTAGTATCCTTCTAAACAGGTTTATATGTCCACATGCATATACATATGAATGTGTGTGCATTTGTGTATAGGTGTGTTGCAGTGGGAATCCTGCAACATGCATATATCAAACCAGGAGTCCCGTGGAAAGGAAATATATATGGACAGACAGATTCTTGATAGCTGTTTCAGAGAGATGTTTATTTCTCCAGCCGCATGGCCGGGGCTCTGCCCTGGAACTGTTCCAGTCACGGGACCAAGGGTCCTTCTGCCCGCGCAGGGAACACAAACCAACCCATGGGAACGAGGCTGAGCAGGGGCAGGGAAGCCCCGTGTCTGTGCCCTCAGGGCCCCTCTGCCAGGGCTACACGGCGGGGGAGGGACCCCAACATAGGTGCTTTGTACAGCCACTGAAAACACTATCAAATACTGTGAAAACACTAAAGGCACAATCAATTCTATATTTGCTACACATTATTTTATAACAATACAACACCAGAGGAAAAGAGTATGGGAATCACTGCTTATATAAGAAAATCAGTTTTCTTGAACTCCTAATTTATTTTACATCAGTAGGAATGCTTTAAATTAAAATTCAGTACCCTACATGGGGTTAAATACATAAGACGTACAGTTTTGTTGGCTAGTCAGAGAAGGATCTGACTGTGTACATTTCACGTTAAACCTTGAAATTACTATAAGGATAAAATAAATAGTTTCTCACAGGCATATTGACTTTTCCTATGAAAATACACGGAACTTATATGATAGTTCTTATACGCTTACTGCTCCAATATGGTGTCTTGAACTACTGTGCAGACTAAAAGGCCCAATCTCTTGCTTCCAAGAGGTGTTCTTACAGCATTTTCATAGGAATAAGATTTTGAAAAGTCAGCATGGTGCCTTAGAACTGTGACTAAATGTAGTATTTCGCTGGCATCTTTCCTTACCATCAAACAAATGGACATTCCGCATATAAACTGTCACAACAAAAAAGAAGTACAGATTTCCCGCTTACATTTTATTCTCAAAGCTGATCTGCCTCTGCATTGCAAATTTTAGTATAACACTAGAGCCTAAAGAACAGCATTTTTTTCATCCCTTATCAGCATTTTTATCAACGGGCAAGCAATATAAACACAACTGTTTTCATCCTCTGGCCCTTGTATTCCCTTCCACGTGAGAATGCAAATGGCCCCAGTTCAGCAGAAAACAGAAAAGTGTCCAAGAGCGGAGACAGAAACCCCTTTTTGTGCTCTTAATGAGGTCTCCAGAGCCCAAAGCAAACCAATAACAAACTGTACTTTTCACACATTGGGATGTGGGGGCTGTGAGGGAGGAGAGGAAGAAAACCCAGGAGCCTGTCATCTGAAATTAATTGAACTTAGCCATGCCAGGAAAACACTGGTAATAAACCCTCCCCAACTAAATAAAGGTTTTACACTATAAAAAAAAAAAAAAATTATGGCAGTAATTTCATCTTGGGTTTTTCAAGAAGAGCTTGCTGTTTTTCTCACACTCAATGGAAAAATCCCAAAGGAGCAATGTAGGCAGCAATAAGGCAGACTTCTAAAAAGATAGCACTTAATTTCTCACTCCTCCCTTGCACTATTGCTCCTCTTCCTCTTGCATTTAACTGAATATTAACTCTATCACTGAAATATGCTACCTCAAGTTTTCTCATTCTGTAGAGGTAGGAAGTCTTATGCTTCAGCATTCCCCTGAGGGGATATTTGATCTCTGCAGGTTCATCTCTCATTCCATCATCCTAAAAGCAGTCCAAAGATGCCAGACAACTTGGTGTTAACAAAATGCCATGAAAGATCAAAAACATAAAAAATTTAAAAATAATAACTCTCAACTTGAGCCAGAGGATGAACATTCTATATAGGAGTAACTGACACTGCACTTCTTACTCCCTGCATGTCACAGAAACAAAGTGATCTTGGATTTGGCAATTGCTGAATACATCTTCACTCTCTTATGCATCTTACATCCTATTAAGAATCCAGCAACTAATGTTCACCGACTCTATTTAATATAGAGCATCCAAATCCTTCAAGAACTAAAAATAAAACTCCGCAATTTCTGTTTATTCTGTAAACAAAATCAGATTAGCCAATATTTTTTAGTTTTATTTTCCTCATTTTCAAAAGGATGATACAGCTAAAGGAATTTTTTAGATGACTTATATTAAAAAAAAAAATAGCAACACACTCTACAAAACCTAAAGAAATTATCAGTGACATACTTTATTACTTCACTCTGTATCGTAACAGAAAACAAAAATTTCTGTACAGCTCACACTTATATCTATTGTGTCATAGAACAGCTTACACTGAGATGCTTTTGATGTGTCAGAAAAATGACAACCGAAGTTCTCCAAATTAATCATTTAACAAGTTGAACCTCATACAAAGAGCTTTCACACTCTGTAAAAGTCTCTTCAAGCAACCAAAACTATGCCCTCCCTAGAACTGATGGCCCCTGTTTTACGTCTACTACCTCCCCGCTTTTCCCCTATTCTGCACAGCAGTCATTCTGCACAAAAGCACAGGAAAAACTCTCCTAGAATTCAGTCTCGAGATTATTCTGGCTACACTAACCATTTTTGAGGTCATCTGAAAATGGAAGCAGATATACTACCCACACTGCTAAGGTAGTAGGCCTGTCCCTGACACCATTCCAGCCTAGCCCAACTGGCACTCCCTTCTGAAGCACTACTTCAGTGAGGATCCACATGGGCCAGAAGCTATTCCACCCAAGGGCAATGAGGACAGTCAATACTTTCTGAAAGCTGAAAGGAGTTTTATAGGATGGACATAGCCAAAGTGCAAAAGGTCATTACAGGACTACAGAATAGGCATTGGGACTATTTAGTACACTAATTTTTAGATAGAGCTATAGGCTACTTGAAACAGTTTCAAAGTTAAACCTTTAACAATAATTATTAGAAACAAACATTACTTTCTAGGCCGAATGATAAATTCCTAAGTTTGTTCAGCTTTCCTAAGCATTCTCTAGGCTTGTCTTGCATGGCCATACTTCCGTGTCTTGCACATGACACTTGCTCCTAATCCCACCTTCCACATACAGCTTAGTATGCCCTTTGCCTCATAACCTCAGTTTAAAAGGTTTTCTTTACATTAAAAGCTTATCCTCCTATTCTTGTCTTCTGCCCAGGCTCTTCTGAGACTCACAAGCTACACAGTTCTTCTTAATTTATGTAATCCCCCTATCAGGATTATACTGTACATTTAAAGAAATTTAAAGGCCAGCTGCCTTTAAATAGGATGAAATAGGGTTTTTTTATTTTAAGAGCTACAAAATTTGGATCAAGAAAGAAAATAGTATAGCATTTGTTTCCCTTTAAATACAGTGATTATCAGGCTGATTTTCTGATAGAAACTTCTGAGAATAAATCAGTGACATTGGTAGGTACTTTATTATCAGGCATTTACGTATTAATCCAATTATATTATCCAAAGATACACAAAAAAAACTTTACAAAAAATCTTGACTACCTACTACTACATATATATGCCATTTCATTTACTGAAACAGTTCCAAATCTCATCTAGCACAAATATCCCATCATTCTCAAATCAACGACATTCCTTCCAATTCTGTTGAAACCATTTGATCCATTTTACCTTAAATTAACACAGTATCTACAAGCTGTTGTATCATGGCTGACCAAAGAATTTGCCTAGCTGTCCAAATTTTTCTAAGTATCTTCGCAGTTCAGGACAGGAAGATGCTGCCAGAATAGAAACAGCTGATTCCAGTGAGGAATTAAGGTCTTTCCCACAACAAGTATGAAACTTTTACTCCTTATTCTTCCCTCCCTTCTTCCTGCAGTATTACCCAGGTCTCAGTTTTACTGAAAGAAATTAATGATGAGTTCTGGTTGTCTTTACCACATCTGTCTACAGGTAAGAACACATTTAGGGAATTAAGCCATGCAAGGTAAACTAAAAACAAAGGAAAGGCACAAACGTGGCATACCTTTAAACTGTTACTATCTGGCACTACCTCAGCCGAGAATTAAGACCATCAAAAAGAAGACACAGAAGAAAAAAAGATCGATATGACAAAATATAGAAAGCCTACCAGAAACAGCAGAGAAAAGGAAAAGAGCAGCTCAGCAAAACAAAGGCATAACCTGTTTCAGGGACTGACTAAATCAGCTCTTTTCCACTTGAGTGATGACTGGCCTGCTGAGAGTCACTAGGGTACTGTGCTAAGGGTGAAGAGCATATTCATGTTTAATCTAAGAGTGTGCTTTCCTACTTAATTACTGTGCATATGAAGAAGAACTATTCTTCACTCACAAACTACATACCATCCTGCTCTCAAGCATCCACAGCCAGTGGAAGGTATCTAATGATCCAAAAAATCTGATGACTTTTTGTATCTCCTACCACTCTAAAGTGGGGGAATAAAGCAAAGGAAGTTTTAATCTTGATTCTTGGATTTCCTGTCTACATCTAATGTAACTAATTGGGTTTTTTTTTCTGTAAGAGGCTGGCAGAGTTTCCCATACACTCTGGAATACCAACTTCCAGTTTAAGCATATGAGGTTAAGCAGAGCTACAGATGTTTTCCCCTTCAAGAGGAAAGTGAGAATCAGTCAAAAATCCCCACCTCAGTTCTAACCTTGAGCTCAGGGCAGAGGCGGACTAGCAGGAACCATTCCAACAAGGCCTTCTGAAGGAAGACGAAGCAATGACAGCACAGCATATGGCAGCTGTGTGTTAGTCACTAGGCCAAGAAATCAGCTGTTTTAACACCTGGTTTTTTGAACCAGAATGAACCCCCTACATTTAGCCCTTGCCTGGAAAAGAATTTAAAGGATTAAATAGGGAATTAACAGCTTTTTTAACTATAAGGATCACCAAAGCGACAGAGGAGGAATGTGAGCATCAAGACATTGTTAACATGCAAGTGAACTGCTGCATTTAACTTGCTCAACAGAAAGTAGTGTAAAGAGGAAAGCAGAGTCAAAAAGAAATGGATCTTCTAGCATGCCAGAAAACAAGCACTTCCATTTGTACCAGAAACTGTATTCTAGAAAACAAGCCACAAAAATTACTCCAGTGACCCTGGAATAAAGTATTCTCCATTGAAGATCTAATGTTACAGTAACTATGAATGACAATTCTTCCAACACTGAAGTGTGGCCATAATTCTACAAAGAATAAAATTTTCAACTTTGTTTTTAAGACCACACTCCCCCTGTTCCTCCAAGCCTTGTGAAAAGCACAAGCATATTTCAGAATACTTGGATAAGAATTCTCCATTTTTGTTCTTCATATTGGTGTTTATTACTTTATTTTATACCCATTGTATCTTCCAGCTCTAATAACTCTGAGGTAGAACTTTGCAAATATTTGCCTATAATTATTACGGAATAAGTTCACTCTAAAGCACCATGTATGAACACCTAAAATATCCTGCACGAGAAAACAAACCACAAAAAAATGTAACTCTTCCCCTTGAGTGATGCTAATTTGTATATATATCTCTTCTATTGCAAGTTGTGCATCATTAAGATGAGACACATTAGTCTATTGCATCTTAGTGGAACTTCTGCTCACTCAGTGTAAGAGCATTTTAGCCAACTTCCATGAAACTACTGTATTAACTGGGCTAGAGCTTATAGATAACTAAGAACTGACATATTAGTACATGACCTTCTTGACCCACAAATCAAGATTAACTACAAGGTCATCATAAAAATTCTCCTTAAAGGACTAGGTGGTAGGAAAGCACCATAGTAGCATCAATACTTCCAGCCAATGTCTGAAGTAGCAATGATGGATTCTGAAAACCACAAGTCAGAAGGAGCAAACTGTGGAAGGAAGAAAACCAAAAGATGTTCAGAGGACCCCAGAAACAACTCTTCTCTCCTTTAAAAAGGCCACTAGAAATAGGAAAAAAACTGCAGAGATCACTAAAAAGCTCAGTCCCTTTCTATCAGCTCAGTCCCTTTCTAGCAGTGATCCTATGCACCTTATACAAAAGCACTCTCCATTCATTGTTTGTGACTCTACTGGTGACCTCTGTTTTCTTTAAAGCACAACTACTTCAAGTAATTTCCATGGTAACTGCATACAGTTTCTAATTTTAATAGCTAAACCAAATTCTTACCTGAGTGAAATAATACATTATTTAGGTCCTTATGCAGACATAATTCACTAGAAGCTAAAATGAACAAAGATATTCAAGTGCAGTTATGCCTGAAAAAGAAAAGAAGGTAATTTTCCAGTTTTACAGCTGCTTTCAGAATTCTGCCCGAAGGATTACACTCAGCAGTTACTCAGATGCAAAACATTACTTCTATTCCATAGATTTTGAATAGAACTATTAAATCTGTTAGATCAATAGCCATTCCTTCCATATGCACTTAAGAAATTGATATAATGACTATAACATTTTCATACTGAAACATTTCCATTTTAGGTAATGGATTAGAGAACAAATATATTCAACTTTTAAAATTGCATCACAGCAGTTGCATACAATGTAAGTTATAAAGCTACATAATAAAGATTAGATTATGAGTTTCACCAAAATGGCTATTTTAAATAATGTACCACTGAGCTTACCTTAAAATCAAATGGGATAATAGATGTTCTTCAGTGCCTAGATATATCTTTCCCTCCAGCAATTTTTTTTTTCAAATGTAGCTACTAAATAAACTTGATAGTTTGTTTTTGAACAGCTCTAACACTGGTCATTCACAGTACAAAATGAGAAAAGGTGTCAGTTAAGTTCAAGCAGAGTAGATGGTCAGAGAAGATCTATTTAGAAATCAGTTATTTAACAAAAAAACCCTATAAATTGAGTCCTCCAAAAACTCAAGAGGTTGCTCAAGAACAGTTCTACAACTGTGCTTTAAACAGGCTGTCCAGCAAAGTGGTTGAGTTATCATCCCTGAACTTACTTGAAAGACATGTGTGAATGTGGCACTTGTGGATGTGGTTTGGTGGTGGACTTGGCAGTGCTGGGTTAATGGCTGGACTACATCTAAGAGGCCTTTTTCAACTTAAATGATTCTGTGATTCTACTTCCTCTTACATGCCACACCTACCATAAAAAATATCACTGAATCATCCCAAAATACACATCACATTTTTAACTGAGGTCCAGTATTTGCCAACGTTAATACAGGAAACGGGCCAACCTGGGCAGACAGTTTACATTCCATGCATTGCTTTAAGCAATTTTCCTTAGTCTATGATTTGGAAGATTCTTCAGCAGTAACTTTTGAAAGAAATGTGCACTAAACAAGCTTAGAGAACAGAATAAAATGTTCAGTCAACTCCCCAGTTGCTAAATGCCTTTTTAGATTTATTTTAGGCACAAACTAATAATGTATCTAATATGCATCTTTTAAGGATTCCAACCTAGAAACTGTTCCTTAATTCAAGAAGCCCAAACATCTTGTTAAAATGTGATCATGTGGCAGACTTGTTATACAAAACCCCACAAACCCCTAAACCTCAAGTATCTTCTATCAGTCTTCGTGTTTCTGATGACAAATAGAAAACAGAAACAAATGCCAAGTTAGAACTGAGAAACACAACTCGAGTTTCTAAAAGATAGGCATTTTCTAGCTATGTTGCCAGACCCATCAGCAGCTTTGGTGGCTACAGATGCTTTTCCTGCTAGCTTGCTTGGTTATCATCATGACAAACCCTACAAGCTCAACTTACATGTGTGTAGCGGGTTCAGTTTGTAAACCGGGAAGAAACACTAATTCAAGTGAAGTGGTTTGGTCCAAAATACTCATTACTTACTTATTTACCTTCTGTGAGATAACAACTGGGAGAAAGCAAAGCAGGCACAAAACTTAAAACAATATAAAGAAGTTTATTAACAGACCTAAAAGAAAGAAAAAAGTCAGACCACACCTTCAGAACACTTCTCCTCCTTTCCCCCTCCTCCCACTGTAAAAAGACAACCCGTGAGATTTTCAGTCAGATTACCACTTCTATAATAACCTTGTTCAGTTCACTTAGGGAGAAGAGTCTCTCTTGCTCATGCTATGGAGACATCTCCACAAGAAGTTCTCTCATGGCTTCAGTATCATGAGACAGCTGCCCGGGTTGGTTCTCTGCTCACATGTGAGAGTCCCTTCCCCTGACTTACAGCTTTCCCCACAACTGCTTTCGAGGGCCCAATCTTGAGCTACTGGGGTACCATTTTAAGGTTGAGCTGTTAAAAAACAAAGGTTCTCTTCACCCCTCTCTGTGAGCGTCTTCATCTCTAGGAATAGAGGCCCTCCCCCTTCCCTGGGAGCACAAGGGTCCTCATCATCTTCATCTCTAGGACTATCTCTGGGAGCATCTCTAGGAACAGAGGTCTTCTCCTGATTTAGAGCAAGAGTCCTCATCACTTCCATCTCTCCCTATTCAAACTTCTCATCAAATTACAGCTGCTTCAGCATTTGCTTGTTTCAGCACAGGTACTTTTGCTCACAAGTACAAGTTAAATGCTCCACCCCCCATGCTTTCATGAAATTACAATGGGTACTCTGATGTATCATAGTCTATCACCACCATAGCTTTACAACAGAATTTCAGCTTCAAGCATCTCCTCTTTCTCCTCCCTCAGGGTTTCAGCTCTTCTTTCTTTACTTAATGTCTGCAGGCTTCATCTGTTCCGGAGGAAACTTAGAGCACTAAAAGGGTTAATCTCACCCGTGCCCCGCAGCTGGAATTCGCTTATCGCTGTTGGTCACATGCTCTTTGCCGGGCAGAGGGGCAGCCTCAGCTGAATCTTTGGCTGCACTGGGGGGATGTGCAGAGCCGGGCCGTGCCGTCTGCACGTACCAGGGCTGTGGGGGGCCGCGGATGGAACAGGGCTGCACGGCTCCACGACGGCTGTGTCCCGGACCGGCCCCACTGGGCCCATCGGGCCCAGCCCAGTTACCTGTCCCAAGGCTGGAAGCAAGAGAGAGCTTTCCCGGGGTTTGTCCATTCTTAAATGTGGACCACAGAGGCATGTCAAGCTTTTTAAGTGGCTTAAAAAATTGTCAATATTCAAACTAGCCAGTTGATAGGTTCTGTCAGGTCATAGAGGAAGCTGTAAGCACCTCTTTGCAAGACAATCACTTCCATAGCTATGCTAATCCATGACACTGTGAACCTTTCAAGGATGTTTCATTGTCTAGAAAATACCAAGAGACTGCCAGTCAGTTGCAGAAACATATTCTAAATAGGCTGCTGAGCTCAAACATTATTATATTTACCTCCAGACACCTACAGGGAAAACCACTTAGGTGCCAGATGTGATGGTGCTAACACACGCCCACATGCCAGAGGATGGTAAAGAGCCTTGAGCTACCAACCTTGAAATCAGGTGATGAATAGATGGTGCAGACAAGGCATAGGTAACGCCAAAGTCTCCACAATACAAAGAATAAAAAAGGATTAGGAAGTCTGAAAAAAAAAATTTTCTAGCAGTGAACAGCAGCTTCTGTTAAAAAGATGGATTGCACTCTCTTTGTGTAAATTACCTGTGAGTACAGTGAACCCCTTTTACCTTACTATAATTCAGTATTCATGAACATGTCTGACAACTGTTGATGATACAAGGAACATTCTCTTCCTACTAATCTGCATTATGTCAATCCACACCAAGAGGATAAAATACATTTATAGTCTCAAGTTTCACCCAAGAGTGAACTATTTCAATTTCATTCATTTTCACTCCAAAAAAATAATATAGATTTTCTATATTGAAATAATTTGTTTGCCTTTCATTTACACACTTATCTATGAAGGCAAGATGAAATATGACAGAGGAAGTCATCTCTTTTTACAGCTGTTACTATGCTTTATAATTTACTACAAGCTGGAATCATCAGCAATAATATCTTCTAGCCCTTCACCCTATTTTGATCTATTGAAGTTTTAAAATCAGTTTTCATCTAAATATACATTAAATCCTTCCCTTAAAAAAGAAGGGATGAAATAATATCTGAATGGGAAGAGTGCCTATGCATATACATACAGTGTTTCACCCAGATTCAGTTTTCCTAGCTATTAAATTAAAATCAAGAATTCTCTTGTAAAGAAACAAAGCAAGAATATCCCTTGCCCTCCAAATAAAACATTACCATCACTAGCAAAACTGAAAAAAAAATTAATTTAAATTGTCCTGCTAACAATACTACAATAAAAATAATAACAATTCTAAAAAGCCAAGTTCTATAGATATTAGAAGAAAATCTTATCAGATAAAAAACTTATTAATATGCACTGAGGGAACACAACTGCTATATGAAAACACCCTAAGGCACAGTTAAGATTGATTGTATGCCTCAATATTACATACTCATAATTTACTGTTAAATTTTTCAAATGTCCAAGTTATGTGACATTTAAACCCATCATTTCTACTTTAAAAAGCTTATTACAGAAACAGTAACACATTACTCTTTTAAGCTATTACTTTCTTAACTGTAGTTATTTTTAAACTCTATTATCCAAATTTTGATGGTATAAAAAGACCAGGGGTGCCTGATAAGTTAATATGAAAATGAATACATAATCTTAGATCACATGGAAAATTAGTATAAAATACTCCACTACGAATCCCACACATCTGAAGAATCAAGTAACTTTAAAGTAAACTGCAAAACAACTGAAAAAGTTCCCCCTTTGCCTCTTCATAGAAGGATGTGAGAGAAAATAATTATTTTAACTTCAGAATGTTTCACTATTTTTAAGACTACAGCTCTAGGTGTGAAGGTAAAAAAGAAAAAATCATGGATTTTCATCCTCTCCCCCAAAACAGATGTATAAGTTGAGAAAATTCCCTGGATAGGCTTAGAGTGAAAGTTTTGGAGAAAATAAACAAACAAACAAACCAACCCCAAAAAAGAAACCAAACCAACTAACCAACCAAGAAGAAAAACCCATCTCCCTCCATTTGGTTCCAGCTTCTAAAGTATATAAGGGAATTAATCTTTGCAAACCATGCATCAAATTCAAAAGAATACTACCAAATCTTACTTTTAAAAGTTGAACAGAACTGGAAGTCTCATGTGAGTCACATAGCTACTTAAAGAACTGTGTGAAAGCCAAAAAAAGTTTCATTTGCAAAGTAGTGTCAATATGAAGAACAGAAGTAATGAAATCTATAATCTTGTTTCTAGGTAGCCTGGGAGCTAATAAGCCTAAATTCTTGTTAGCGCAGTCTCCAGGTCTGCAGATGAAAGTAAGCTTTTTGGGGTAGTCAAATGGCAGGGGGTATCAGTGAAATATGGCACGTCATTGGGAAGGGTGCTGAGAACAAAACAGTGCTGTTCTATCACTGTTACAGCTTGCTGCACCCAAATCTCAAATGCTCATGTACAGTTCTAGTCTCCACACCTCAAGGAGTACATACTAGAGTCACAGAAGGTACAGCCAACATCACCTGAGATTGTAAAAGCAACTGAATAGATGGAACCAGAGAGTAATGGTTGAAGGGGCTATGCCTGACATTCACAAACATTTAGTAAGAATTGAAAAAGTGAATGCAGTTTTCATTCGCCAGATCCCACAATACTGGAATTAGAGGAAACAAACTAGCAAAAGAATTGTCTAAATGGATAAAACTACTTTTTTTTATGCAGTAGTTAATAAACTTCTGGAAAGCGCTGCCACTGGAACCTGAAAGCAGTTAATAGCACCCCAGTCAGAGAAGGACCTTATATAAATTAATGGCCAAGCTCTCTGTGAACATGTATTAGCAGGATCAGAGGAGTACAAGGATGGAACACAGAGAATGTCTGCGCTCACAGCCTCTCCCTGACCCGCACCTCCTGCACTTGAGATCAGAGACAGGACACAGGGCAAGGTGCCCGCTGACCTGATCCACCAGGGCACTTACATTATTAATGAAAATGCAGCTTGATTAGCCAACTTTGCAATTTGCCATTAACAGAGACAGGGTAATTAAATTGAACAGAATACAGATTTAGAAATCAATATTTAATACACCTTCCATCACAGCTGTTATTCCCCAATACAAATGAGAAAGACAATGGTATGAAGAAAAGTAATGAAACCACTACTTTATTGATCAGTAAAGATGTTACAATATCTAAAATTTCCAAGATCTTTATTACGTGTGCGGTGAAGTATGGAAAAATTTGTTCCAATCTTACAAATGAAAAATCAGCTTGAAAGTATAAAGCTGTAAAAGTTGCTTTGTGGTAAAAATCAAAACCCAAATGCAGAATCTGGTGATTTAGAAAAACCATTCATTCTTTCTTTTAGGAGCCACTATAAATAATAACTGCTTCCAGTAGCAGCCTAAATATCATAAATCCCAAGTGGTTTTCCTATCATTAATCCTACCATTAAAAAACCCCTCTTGAAACATTTTTTACTTGCAAAGATTTTTTTCCCCGAACAGTGTATTTTTTTGGAGCAGTACATCTCTCCCATTGCTTTCTTTCCTTCACTCATTCATTTCTGAGAGTTGAAGAGACTTACATACATGTTCATGTCTTATTCTCTACAAATTTGACTCTCTATAGCACATAATTTGTTCAGTTTGATTTTTCATTTTCAACTGTTTGTATCCTATCTTCTGTCATGTTAAAGAGTGAATATTCCTTTTAAAAACCTTTTAAAAGCTGCATCAAATGGGGCCATCAGCCCCATCCTCCCAACTGAAACTGAGATGAGAAAGAGCAAATACAGGCCAAGCCCAAGAAGCTTAACTTCAAAACAAGCTGCACAAGTTTCTTTTGAGGAGAAAAAAGGACACGGAAGAGTAGCTTACTTTAAGGCTTTCCCACTCATGCACTTACCTTTATGCTGCACAGGAGATAACAGGTTTGTGAACAAAGAATCAAGTTTAATCACGGACAAATTTGTTTTCCTATAAAATTTTTAACATCCAAAGTATCCCACAACTAAGATTGGCCTAATGTTGGCTTTATAAACTTAGACACTGAAAAGTGAATCCACAGAAGTGCATTACTTGGTTTCATGTAAACAATTTGAATATTCATAATGTACAGTTTCAAGTGTAGTACAGTGTTTCAGATACACACTGGCAAACCATGCCCATTATCTGCTAAGAAATGGGGATAGAGAGAAATGCTTTACACAACAGCATCAAACAACTTCAACAGATGGCCATCACTGATCAAGAAACTAAAATAAACCAGAATTCTTAAAAATTTGCCAAAACATGATTTCCTTTTGGAAAAGCATGTCTTTATAAATATATATGGCAAGTTTTTTAGCTCTTGGAGTGCAAGAGAAAAACAGAAGAGGGTTTAAAGAAGTGCTGAAGATGGCTTTTAAACACACATTTGTCCTACGTAACATTAACTTTAAAATACAGCTTACTGTAGAATTATTATCAACAATTTGATAATTCAGCATTTAGGTTTATCTCTATGTATCACTATCAAGCTGAATAATTACTGATAATTTTCATCTACATCAGACCTCATTTATGAGGTGAAACACTGAAAACAGACCTAGAGACAATTCAGAGTTTAAGAAACTCACAATGAATACTTCAAAATTCAGGCTACAAAAATTCCAACCACAATACAAAAAACTACTTATTATGTCAAACATAAGAAATATGTAATCTAGGTATCTTAAAAACTTAATTGTGTCTTCCAAACCATAAAGCAAAAAGAAAGTAATATATTATACTATTTTTTCAATAATTCACGTCCAACAAACTAGATTGGTGGGCTCTCCACATTTCTCGGGTATTTCTATACAAGGTATATTGACCCTCTACACACACTTTTTCAGATGAATACTCATTTTCAGATGATAAGTTGTCTGGCAGGTTGTCATCAACAGTTTAAATGCACACTAGCTTTTTTACTTTTCCTCAAAGCTGAGTTGGGCTCTTTAGGTTAGCATAATTGAAATTGCTATGATAGACAGGAGAAGGAATTTGAGAAGAAAAAAGCTGCTTTGATAAAGTTCTTGATGAAAAATATTATTGATTATTCCTGTAGAGAAATGAGCTTTTCTATCACTACGAGCACATTTGGAGCTGAATTTAGAAGTGTAAGCTTAAGATCAAAAGTATACGTAACCTGAAATGAAGAAAAAGGTCTTTTAAATCAATAAACAGCCCAACCCAGATAAGGCAATAGCTTTCTTGATCCTGTGTAGATGATCTACATTGTTTGAAAAATCTCAGACTATTGTGTTATCTTAGGAACAGAAAAAACCTACTGGAAGAGAAAAAAAGGATGTTTAAACGTTGATAGACAGAAAAATAAGCAGCAGCTATCCACTAAAATGGAGACTACAGGAAACCATTTCCTCATATTTTACAGTTAAAAGGCAAGGTATTGGAAACATGACAATAAAGACACCTCAAAATGATCACATCCTTAGAAAGAACGATGAGCTCTACTCCCCACCCCCAAAACAAAAAAGACAACTGCATGCCTGCAATGAAAATTGATTTTTGAAAATAATGTCAGTGAAAAGCCTCAAAGGTCTGGAGTAACATTTCAAAATTGCTTTTATTTATTAATATGCTTCTGTAACACAAATCAAGATAATTTTTACTTATTTCTGGACATTGCATTATTAATGTATTACTTACACTATTGGAATCAGGAAAAGATTTTAAAATTTCAGTTATCCAGAAATAAAGAAAAGCTAATTTGAATTATGCAGCAAGGTTGGGTTTTCTTCCTAAACTCACAGACATCAGCCTATCTGCACAGTTAGAAATAAAATATTTACACAACAGTCAGTGCTTCCCAAAGAACAGCGCAAAAATAATAACTAATCAACATGTTGCCTGTGCAACTATTTGTAGGTCTCAGATACGGAAACTAAGGTAAAGATGGTTTCAGTTGCCCAAATTTAATCATTCCCTTTGCAAGAAGTCCTTTTATAAGGATACAAAGGACTTACTGATGAAAAAATTTTCACACACTTTTCAGACTGACTGAAGGCCTTACCAAGCTCTTGCCAGCAACTCTGTTTTCTAGTTAGGTCAGAGGTGTAATAGGGCTTCATTTTAAGTTAAAACAATGTTCAAAAGCTTCTTTTGGATGTCTGCATGCTTTTTCTGAACACCACCATCCCTGCTGGGAAAGGGGAAACAATGCATAAAAACCACTCCCAGTACTAAACTATATCTGCAGACACTGCTTTCCCCTCAGTTTATTTCAAGTATGCAGGACAATGCTTCAACTGCATTTTCCTCAAGAGTTGACTCCTCACTTGTTTCAACATCTTCTTATATCAAACCTTATTTGGAACGTCTTTTGGCAAGTTATTATCTACTAAGATTCCACTAAGCTCAGGAAAACTGCAAAATGTCTACCTATAACAGATAAGGTTGTCAGAAACCTACTGGTAAGCCTGAAAGTGAGACATTGCTGCTTAATCACTAGCTAATTTCAATGACTCTCCCAGACGGAAAGAAAAATAAAATTACTGCACCACCACCAGAAGAAAGCACAGTTATCTGAAGCCGCCTGATTAAGACCAGAATTAAAGACAAATGTTTCGTCTAGCCTACACTTGAAAATCACATCTCCTCGCATATCATTACATGCAAAATAATTGCGCACAACTACTAGCATTTCTGAGTTTAGAACTGCCTTAGTACTGAAACATCACTCTTTTTGCATTTTTTTCAATGTTCACGAAACACGGTCTACAATTTAGTTTGTCTTCACTCAAGCAGAGGATTAAAAATGGTGTAATCATTAGTAGCAAAAACTGTTGAAGCACTAAACCAAAAACCCACCCAGTATCATCAATGCTTAATGAAAGGTAAGTAATTTTCTCTGCACCAATAAATACATTTAATATACAAGTACACCTTCTAAAGTAAAAATTCTAATGCCACACTTTCTATAGTAGGCAAGTGCTTTAAGAGAAACATGGAGGACTTATATCACTATTAATTCAACACACTAGTATTAGAAAACCTCAAGATTTTTCAGCTTAAAGAAGATTCTAAAAAGAGGAAAAAGAATATGCATAAATAATTTCCCACATTTACAGCATGATTCTACAGGCATCTATCAGTTCCCTTAATAGAAACATGTTTTAGGACCAAAAGTTTATGCAGTAATAAGTAATATTTCCCTTTGATAAATCACATTATTATAATCACAAACAGAGCTAAGACAATAAAATAATAGGAAATACAGATGAAAACTGATCTCTTTACCCTTTCATTATATTTTCTGGATGTTGGTATTGCTGACAAAATAGCATTGATTTCAGACTATAAATTGGTCTGCCAAGGAAATACTTCCCCAATCAAAACCCAGAACGACCCAGTGCCAGATTGAGATGGAAAATGAATTGAAGGTTTCCTTCTGATTTTATGTACTAACTCTGTACTTGCTCCCTCTACAGCATAAACAGCAAACCAGAACGATTTCATAAATCTGGGAAGTTTAATACAGTAAAAAAGCACACAGTAGGAATAACACTTTCATCAAAAGAGTGTCAACAGAAAGAAATTAGGTCTTTTAAACTTTTATTGTAGTGACACCTTGTGGCTACATTTGCCGCCTTATGAAACCTGAAATTTTTTCATTTTCTTGTAATTCTTTTAATGCAGTTCTTCAAATACAGTGGTCAAGGACGAACTAAAAAGATGATGTTGCAAAACAAAAATGGAAGGATGAAAAAAGTGAGAAGAATAAAAAGAAAACAGCATTACCTGCTCAAAGATCTTTGTGGTTTTAACATGCACTGCTACAAGAGGAAGATTGAATAACTATGAACCTGACACGTGCTCGTAACTTGCACAGGAACTTGATTATACTGAACATTTTCTGTGTTCTGTCTTCCCTCTAAAGAGTTTTCAGCTCTGCATGAAAGTTGCTATAAAAGTGCAAACAAAAGAAATTCTAAAAAAAATGCATTACCATATTGAGTAAAAAAAAGGGAAAAAATTGCCTTGTAATCTCACTCTCTTGTTTTTTTCTGCATAGTATATGACTGTTCAATTTTTAAAGATGGTAGAATGATGTATTCAAAAAGCATTTAAAGCAAAAGTTAAAAGTCTAAAACACAATTATCTCAATAAAACCCCCATATATTACACTCAACTTTTTTTTTTTACTAAAACCCCTCTCAATACAGCAACACCCTCTTACTTGTCACACTAAGCTTTGGCACTGAACAAGTAATCACCTTTGTACAAATTAGCTTGTGTAACTAAATCAGGAAATACATCCTACAAATAAATCATCTGATGTGTATGAGAAAGCACAATCTTCTCATCCCCTTTTCATTCTAGATTTTCAGTCTTTGGTTATCGCCCTTCCATTTTTTCCCACCTATTAATCTAACAGAGGTTATGGCTGGCAAAAATTACTCTGAACCTATTAAGACAGACTTGAGCATATAAATAACAGGAAGAATCAAAAAGTGTAAAAAACCTTATCATGTTACATATTTGATTTTGCCTAATCAGTTTGGATAGTTCGATACGTGCTTTGCCAAGTACAAATTATCTTTTATGGGAAGCACAGTAATGCCCCTAATGCCAACACTATGTGAATATTCCATAATGCTCCATATATCAAAAAAATCAAGTCATGATAGAGACTATGACAGCCATGACAAATGCCTCATTAAGGAGACTGAATTGGTCTTAATTCACTGTGGTTTAAATTATTTATTTTATTTAACAGGTATGGGCCAGAATGTTGCATTTTTTCATCCAGCTTGTGTGAGAGGCATTGATTGTAGAACTGAACATGGATAGATTTGTTCAAGAGTAAAGTTACAGGCTTTCAAAAAGACAAACAAAACCCTAACCTGCATACATGCAAATAAAATACACACTCCATCAATTTTTATGCCCATGGCAGTTCTTAAAACTTAGATGAACATATCAGTTCGGACATTGACACCTCTCACCTTTTACAACTAATACTTATGTGAAAGGTAACTCAAAAAAGCAAGTAACCTTGCCTAATGTTACAAGGCTCATATCCTGTTTATAATCTATGCTTGAACAATTGCTCTAGTGTATCAGACAACTGGC
This sequence comes from Corvus cornix cornix, assembly GCF_000738735.6. NCBI lineage: Eukaryota > Metazoa > Chordata > Aves > Passeriformes > Corvidae > Corvus > Corvus cornix. The sequence goes on along the minus strand of NC_047056.1, from coordinate 30,286,164 downwards.
TGTCCTTCAACCTGTAGAGAATCTGGAAATTTCTACTCCCCCACTTTGGAAAAAGGTGTATAAATAAAACACCCTACCCAATAATTCTACTCTTCAATTCTTTGTTTCTCCTCAGAAAGTCATCTTATACAGTGATGTCATAAGGCACTTTGAGCTAAAATAAACTTTCTTAAAATAAAAAAAACCCAAACCCCCACCTATCTCAAGCCCTTCCTGCTAAGGCATTTAGCCCATGATTATCTGCTAAAAATGCATGCAAAACTTTAAAAAAATTGCAGCACAGTTCCCTAGATGGTTGCTTCCAAAAATATTATCTGCATTAGTAAGACAAAAAGAGAAAAATGCCAAAACTAATGGCAAGAAGACAGAACATAACATGATGCTTCCACTTCTCCATACTGTTGTCCATTAACAGGAAAATTTTGGCATTGGGACTTGTGACACTAAAACAAGACTACACAACAGAAGCAGCATTGAGCAAAACAGAGCATATAAAATGCTTAAAACATATCTGTCCCTTGATAAGCATGTGCAACATGCCTGTGAAATAGAATATCAAATATTAAAAGAAAACATTCTGATAATCTCGTATTAGTTCATATTTTAAATCTTCTACATCTCACAAGACTGGAGAACACCTCTTTTTTAGGTGACAAAAAACTGCTATGTATATTAGGATTTCTGTTTTGTGTATGTTAGTTCACTAGAAATAACTAAATTAACTCAAAGTAAACTGAACTACTTTAAATACATTATCACAAAACACTGAACTTGGAGACAAAAGAAGAATTTAGTAGTCCTTGCTTACTTCTTTCTGAACAGAATATTGATTTAAAGGCAGATAAATAAGTCTCTGATACTAATATCTACGTGTACCTAGCTTCCCCTGCTCAAAGTCTCCCTCTCAGAGGGAATTTGATCATAATTCCTGATCAAATCAGAGTCAACCTTCAAGTTATACCTAACTATTTACATTAACATAATTAGATTAAAAGTTCTTAAAGTGGAATGCCTCAAAAATTTGTCAGCAATTTTACATCTCTAAATACATTTTAAACAGCCTTTTCTTTCTATTTACAGGAAAAAAGTACATAAAAGAACAGTGAATTATAGCCACTTTTACTTTTGACTAGCCAATGCAGTCTTACGATAATGTAGGCTTCAATTCACTGACGTAAAAAAAGATTACAGAACAACCTTATCTAAACTATCATTAATTATTATGTTGACTCATCTGAGAACTCATATTTTGCCTGAGGGTTACTGCTCCTTAACAATAAGTGCTCATAAACTTATGCTGCTATATGACTTTCTCCTTAGCTCTTCCACTTGTTCTGCAAAGAAGCAGCACATCCAAGAAATTCCACACCACTCTGTGGATATGACAATGAGGTACAAAGATTTATAGAAGAGGATTCCTGTAAATCATGGAGCAGAACAGGAAAGATCAGAGGCATGACTATGTGATAAGGAAATCTGCGCTTTAGCTACCTGGACAAGTGTATATGCCAAATATATGCCAAAATAAAACTGCAAGGGGGAGGTTCCCAGGTGTGCTTGTGCATGTAGAAATTATAAACCTGTGCATACAAAAACACCACATGAAATAAACTCCCTCCTGATAATGTGCTCTTCCAACAGAGAGCAAGTCCCTTACAGAGGGTTAAGAGATCCTTTCGTGACAAAAACCAAGTAAAGTACCATCTAAAACTTTGGAATAACATTCTCCCCTCTGCTACTCCCTCTCTGCACTTTCAGGAAAGGCTGTGAAGAGCCTTCACCAAAACAGAATCTCATGAGGCTTTTCATCATTGCTATGATTTATCACAGACACCTTTAAGCAAAAAGTTATCAAATACACACACAAACTAAGGGACAGCACCAACCATTTCAGAAATAGAAAACAATAAAATCAGAATCATAAAACTTACGGGGAAAGGTGAGTATGCATTTGTGTCAGGAAAAATAAATTTCAAGTCAGCTACATTCACTATGAACTTAGTGAGGGACAGGATGGCTGAGAAAGATTTATCTGAGAAGAAGAGACACAAGTGACCCAGCTGATCCTTTTCCCATAGACTTCAACTGCATGCCAGCAATCCTGTGTTGTGGAGTAGCAAATATCAGAAAAAGAGGTAATTCTTTGGGAAAAAGAAAGCTAACCTCTCCATGGGGATTCCAAGAGTCGCCATGCCAATTAAGAAGTTTCTGTCTACAGAATAATTATTACAGTACAGGTCATTTCCTCTCAGGGTCTGTGACCCAAAACCTAATGATGACCACATCATTGGTCTCTGCAGGTTGTGTCCTCCCTATCAATGACCTCAATTCCATTTTTTGAATAAGGCAGCTTTAATGTGATTATCAGCTTTATCCAGAATTCCCAACACCTACAGTAAAAAAACCACCATCACTTTAACAACAGTTAAACCCATCCAGCTGTTTTCACAGGACAGACCCTCAGAATAAGCTGAGTTGGAAGGGGCCACCAGGATCACAGAGTCCAACTCCTGGCCCTGCACAGCATTATCCCAAGAGTGACATCACGTGCCCAAGAGTATTGCCCGAACACTTCCTGAGCTCTGTCAGGCTGGTGCTGTGTCCATTTCCCTGGGGAGCCTGTTCCAGTGCCCAAACACCCTCTGGGTGAAGAACCTTTTCCTCATATCCAACCTAACCCTCCCTGACACAACTTCAGGCCATTCCTCTGTGCCCTGTCACTGGTTACTACGAAGACAAGATCAGTGCCTGCCCCTCCTCTTCCCCTCACAAGGAAGTTTTAACTGCAATTAGGTCCTCCCCTCAGTTTCCTCTTCTCCAGGCTGAACAGACCAAGTGGCCTCGGGCACTCCTCATACAGCTTCCCCTCAAGGGCTTTTGCTATCTTCACTGCCCTCCTTTGGATGCTCTCTAATAGTTTATTATCCTTCTTATATTGTGGCACCCAAAACTGCACACAGGACTCAAGGTGAGGCTGTACCACTGCAGAGCAGAGCGGAACAATCACCTCCTTACAAGGCATTCCTCAAAGCTCCTGAGTCCTAACTTTCCCCTTTCTCTCTTGCACAACTATTTAAAACAGTGTAGGAGTAGAAAATATGTAATACATTAAAATACATTTCAAAGTTCTATAGTAAGTATGTAAGGGCACTATAAACATTTAGGCAGTCAAGGAATGGATGTTTACGGAGTGAAAAAAACCCCACATCAGCTGCAAAAAAAAGTGGGTATAACTCAAAAAAAAAAAGAGAAGCAGATACGTAGATTTGGAAAAACCAGAGTTTTCAAACTGGACACACCTGCATTTTATCAATGATACTAATACTAGAAAAGCATCCACTAAGATAAACAATTTTTTTAGCATAGCCGATTAAAGTTGTGATATAATACATTTTCAGAAATACATAATGAAGTAGCCAAATCTGGCAACTTAATCTGGTGTCTACATTCTTTAATGTTACCCACTGTATATTACACTGATGAACTAACCTGCAGACACGGGCAGGAAAATACAGGTTTTGCCAGGACCGACAGAGGTATTTAGAGTGATCGATAACCCGAATCCAGTCCAGCTCATCCATGGACACCTCAATGTAGTAGGAATAAGACCTATGGATTGTCAAAAAACACTGGTTAGAATACAAGTTGACAAATTTTAGGTATTCAATTTTACACTGTCTTCTGGATTTTCAGTTGTGTTTAAAAGAAAGCTGTTTGTTCTTACCCAGATCCCTATTTTCAAACTAGCTTTGAAAACAAACTCTCACACAGTTATGTTAAGATGTGTTTTCAGAATGATTTAAAACATCCACACACTCACAATCTACAGTCATTAGATGAGACTCCTATGCTTCAAAAAAATTAAATGGAGACTTTTAACTCAGTCATAAAAATTATCATTTGTATTCCTTCCTCGTGGAATAAAACTAAACCACCAGTGATATGGTACTATTTCTATTGCCAAATCAATAAAGAAAAAAAAACAACAATTAGTAGATCAAAAATGCAAATTCAAACCCTCACGTGAAAAAAGCAGATTTGCTTTATGAACATTTTCACTGATACTGTTCTTCACTTCTGACCCTTTCAGTTCTTTATGATACATCATCGAGCCTGTCACTACTTCCTTACACACTCCAAAATTACCTCATGAAAAATAAAAAAGCCATTAACAGAACGTGTGTCTTCCTTTTGCTTATCAGTTATGTTTACCTTATAGTTTGCTGTTAAGAGAAAGCAAACCCAAACTAGAACTTAGACGTCACAGCTAATTTCCTATTATATCCATGACTGTAAGGCTTAGAATAAAGTAGAAGTATCACTTGTGGAACAGCAAATCACTGAATATATGTTTCAGAGTGTTTTCTTTCTCCTAAGGTACTAGTCTGCAACATTCACAGGCATTTCAACAGCACTATGTCAGCACTTAGCACTTTTTCACACGGATTTCTGAAGAAGAGTTGCTCCTCCACAGTTCTACACAAGCATTTCTTGTTAAACATTAATGCCTTGGCTAATATTTCCAATTTTCCCGAGGACTTACAAGAGTACTTATTTAAAGCAATATTGTTTAAAAATCCTTAAAAAAATGTTAGATAGTTGTTAATACCAATTTAAGCATTTGGAAAGGTAAGGCTGAGTCTTTAAATGTCAATTGCATAACCAGCCTTCATATTTACACCAATGAGATGTGTAATATTCACAACCCACACAAATACAATGTGTTTTAGCAACATTACTATTACTAACATATGTGTACTTGACCAAACTAGGCCCCTAAGTTTTAGAGTTTGAGCAGTTTGGATACAAAGGTTACTTGAAGACCTCTGTGCCCTGAGAATTTAGAGATTCTCACATCATCATTGCTAGCTAACATATATTTGTAACCAACACACAACATGCTACTTTTCTGTTTCTGAAGGTACCAAACAAAGAAATATTACCTCAAAAACACAGTTCCATTATCATACACAATAGTATACCCTTAATTTTTTTTAAGGCTGGATAGCATCTTCTTTGCAGATGCAGTTTGGACAGCTACTCCCCTTAGCACTTTTACAGCTACGATTCAGCTGTTAAGACCCCTGAACTAGAGGTGTAAAACACCTGTTAGTTTGCATTTGGTTCTGTTAAGAAGATCCAATAGACCAAAGTTTCACACAGTTAAAATGAACCGTATAGCTTAAAAAAATGTTCAAAAAGAAGCAATCATGCTGTACGGATCTCTACATGTCTGTACAGGTGCTAAAACACCTCTCTAGAAGACATCATTCATGTATCCCATGAGAAAGATGCAGTTAAGTGGCCAGCAATTCTTAGATAAAGACTGTAGAAAGGAAAAAACCTCTACAAAAAGCAAGGACAATCCCAGAGCAAGTTCCTTAAGATCTTGGCTGGTACATTTTGGCACATGTCTCTGGCCAAACTCTTCCCAAGGCCAACTACCCCACTGTGAATTGTTTTCCTAATATTTAATATGAATTTATCTTGTTGCTTGTATCCACTGCTCTTTGCACTCTCAGCACACAGCTTCAAGAGAATTCTGTCCCTGCATTCTCTATATTCTTCCACTGAACAGGTGAGGAGAGCAACAAATTCTCCCTTCTAAGCCTGCTCATCTTAAAAAAGTAGGTTCCCATGTGCTGAAGCCTTCATCATCTTGGTGTCCTGCTGAACTCACTCCAGCAGGTCAATATCTTATACTGAGGAGCCCACAAATGGACCAAGTACTCCAAATGCCTCCATTTCCATTTATCTTAGACAGTTGAGTTACTGGAGGGGAAAAAGCTTGACAATTCATAGAACAGAGAATCACAGAATATTCTGAATTAGAAGGGACCCCCTAGGATGATCTAAGTACAACTCCTGGCCTTGCACAGGACACACAGTGCTAATTCCAGTACTATACCTGCTAGGAAGCAAAAGAAAGTCCAATAGCAAACTTTCCACAGAAATCAAGAGGATTCAAAAAGAAAAAATTTTAAAAATCAGGATGACACAGAAACTAGATCCTAAACCATTGAGCCCTCAGTATCTTATGAAGACAAAAATCTCTAGAGTAGAGATGCACCTAGTCTGACATTCTGCCAGCAACAATAGTTTGTTCTACTAATTTCAGACAAAGTGCATAGGACACCAAGCAACAGATAACTTTGTAAGAAGTTGTCCCAAGAAAAACATTTTTTCCCTAAGTTTCAGCAGATGCCAATTTATGCCTTGCAGATGAGGGGCATTTTACCAGTTATATAAGTTCTCCAAAAATTGCTAGAGAACTTATTATTAATATATCTCTAATACTGTTTCAGATTTTATAAATTTGGTTGATAATTGGTTCATAAATTTGGTTGATCTTCTGACACAACTAGTATAATACTATATGAAGCAGTTCCTTATACCATCAAAGATTTACTTTTTAATCTTAACAAAAGAAATAGAGGTGAAACAAATTTGAGTTGAACTGAAGTAGGAGAACTTATTTGAAACAGTTATATAGCTAAAACTTAATGAAATTGGTTTTGAATTATTAGTAACTAATTCATATTTAAAAATGAATTTAAATTTACAAAAATCCCACCCTAAATAAAACTTTTATACAACCTGTTCTAAAGTAACATGGCTTAGCTGAAAAAGCAAAATGCAACTGTTCTACAACTCTAAACTATTAGTCTGAAAATAAAATTAATTCTTTATCAGAAAGGTGATAAGGTATATAATAAATGTGTAAGTAGCCTGTTTTACTGTTTTTAATAGCTTAGGAATAACTGCTGAGCTGTCTACTAAATTATTACCTCTGAATTACAGAATCACAGAATCATTTAGGCTGGAAAAGACCTCTAAGATCAAGTCCAATCTTATTGTCAAAGTGTGCCATTTCTTAATGGTTTTGATGTATTGAAAAAATTAGAACAAAAAAAAAAATTTCAACGTTTGAAATGCAAAGATGTAAAAAACATTTAAATATTTTAAGGTAGTTTAACATCTCAAAATACGGTCTGGTGTGTAAGTAACCAGAATTACATTTAAAAATCAGGGTTTTTTCAAATAAATCTTGCAATAGTCATCTCCAACACCATCATGCTCTTTCCAGAAAATATTTAATTTATAGTTTGCACTGCTACATCATCACCAGTACGAAATGCACTACTTTCCCTTTTTATGTCACCTTGGCACCTACCGACTGTCTCTGTCCCACAGGAGAATTCGTACGTGGTTGATTATTGAGGGCTGGCCTAGTTTAATTTCAATTCCGGACCGGCAGTCGTCGTTGATCGGGTGTCGAGAGAAGCCATGATCCAGGTCATAGTTCTGAGTATCTCCATCTAAAAGAGCAGACTTCAGCTCCCCTTTCACAACTTGTGCTCCATATTTCATTGTTGCAATATTCTCCCCTGGTACTAAGAAAAGGAAATAATTGCTTAAATTTTGCACTCTCATACTGCGAATTAAATGTTCTGGATATCAACGCTGTTAGGTCAGACCAAAGATTATTGGTAGTATCCTTTCTTGGCTGCAAACACATCCTCTAGGGGAAAAAAAAAAAAGAAGAAAAGTAGAAAAAAAAGAGGAATTAAGAAAATTTAGCTTCCTCAGTTTCATTTGGTATCTCCTACATGTTTTATGGTAATAAAGTTGTGCTAATTTACTGATAATTATGTAGTTGTGATATTATGTAGCAGTCCCCTTCATGATTTTACAGAATTCTGTTGCACCTGTCAACTGTTGTTTGCTTTTGGTTTGGGTTTTATTGGATTTTTCTCCTCCTAAGTGGAAGAAACTTAAATGTACAAGATGTGTATCAAATGTTCAAGATGCATCATGAATTTGCAGAGTGGCGTATACAGCAGTATAGCCACACACGCTCCTTCGATAGCTATATGAGCTTCCAGTACCCTGCAAAGGTAAATGAACTCAAGTGAAGTGGGAAACTTCTGGATACTTGGGCTTTGAACCCAGATGGAAAAGCAAGTTTTTTATGCCAATATTTCACAGTAATAAGCTTGTGTCCTAGGAACATCTTCCTTCAAGCTAACTGGGGATAACGATCCCTAACTTCAGCTACAAAACAACACTCTGTAAACTACCCTCTTCAAAAGACATTTTTAACAGCCATCTTTGAGGAGAGATCCTAGAAAATATGATCTGAAAGCTAAATGATGAAAAGCTACCCCAAACTTTTCAGGCAGGTTGGCAACAGAAGCATGAATTTTAACTGGGTGTTAAAAATTTGACATATAAAGAACAGAATTTGAAGTGGTAAGTGGTCGTCAATGTTTCCACAAATAGAAGAAGTTCCAAGGTTCTGAATGAGTACTAAAACAACAAAGAAATTCCACTCTCAGAAAAGCTGCGATTAGGAGCATGTTATTGTGGAGATATATATCCAGAAAAGAAGTCAGAAAAGACCATTTGACTTATTCAAATTTATCTACTGCAATGTCAACAGAATGTCTTGCATGAGAAGACTTTTACAATATCCTAATATTAACTCATATGGTTAAATATTAATAACTGTAACTTCTAAGGGAGAACAAAGAGAATATGCAATTCTGAGATAGCAGTAGTTTTCCGTGCTCATCATGCATGACTGAGAATACAGCGCAGGCTCTTAAAGAACATTTAACTTAATTTTTACTGTGGGCCAAATTCTCCCTATAAATCACACATTAGATGGCTAACAATATCTTTTTAAAGCTTGAGTGTTATATACTATTGTTGAATTAACAGAGAGCACAGAAAAAAAAGTCAAATACAAGGCTTCTTACATTTCTTAGGCTTCCACTAAAACAATTTCAGAGACTTGTTTAACTATTTAGACAAACAGGTAAAGAGTAAGTGAAAAGTCGTAAGTAGTGGAGAAATTATGAAAATATTTATGAAGAAAACAAGTCGCCATCAACATAAAATCATTTAAATATCATTTATCTCACAGCCAATTCATTTTTATTTTCCATGTTTTTGTAAAACCTTTTCTACTAAATTACCACTTCCTCTAGGAAAATGGTATTACATTCATGTTTGAGCAATATCTGAGATACAAAGCAAGAAAATAATTGACTAATATAAAGGAATAAAAACGGCATGAACAGTTACGTAACAATATGTTTCATATTGTAAGCCTTTTATAACACACAGTAATAAATGAAAACTCAAAGCACAAATTAACCACATCCTCCACAGAACTACAGTCTGAAGGAAACAAACAAAAAATCTGATGCTTACTTAACATGCCCCTGTAGTTGAGGTCCATGTCCCTACTCTCAGAACGAATCTTAATAGCATCTAGGATGGCATCAGGTGACAACAATCCAGAAGGTCTTACAACGTTCAGTAGTTCTGTTAGACTCATTAGTGGCAAACGTACTGCTTGCATGATTTCAGCATGGTTTTCCTTGGGGTTATGTTTACACCAGTTCATCAAAGCTTGGAAAATGTCCTTTTCAGGAGCTGCAAATGAGTCTCTCAGCACAATACTTAAAAGAGCAGCCTGGAAAAGAGAAATAAGAACAAAAAAATATACCCCCTAAATAAACAGAAATTAATTTTAGTTTTATTTTTTTAATCAAGGGAAATTCAAATACGGCAAAAAGTTAACGGCTAGTTTAAATTGTAGCTATTAAAAATAATCTTTAAAGGAGTGACTCCCTGAAATTGTAGCTTGTTTTAGTTATGCAAGAATTACAGAATCCATGACCAAAATAATAGGCAATATTACAAAACCACTAGAAGAAAATGAAATGTAGAGAACTAATCAAATCAATATAATACCATTCAGTAGTTCAAGTTTACTTTGGAACACTACAAGATTTAGGGACTTGGCAGTATGTTCAAAATATTCCTTTGAACTTAAGATTGCTATAAGAACACTGATGAGAAAAAAAAGTGTTGCTTGGAATCACTTTTTTTAACCATTTCTAACTACTTGGGATTTCTGTCTGTCACAATCTTTCCCTCTGTCTTTTGGTGCCAACTAAGAATCAGCAGGTAAGAACTCCAGTGGCTCTTATTCATGTAGAAAACTGACTAACTGCAAAATGAGAACAAAAATAATCAAACAGCTTTTTGATTTTCACTTAGGTAGTAGAATAATCAGGAGCTTGCCTAGAAAAAGGAAAGATCTCTCAGATATACCAGGACTGGCTATGCCAAAGACATCAAAGTGTGCACTTCCTGATGAATGATGTTTGCTCATTTCTTTATTGATAACATGCTCTCAGAGCTCAGATTTAACAAACCGACATGACAAAGTACAGAGAGAAAAAAATCTTTTTTCCTTATACAACAGGTAAGTGAGCAGAGCAGTGCTGTATACTCATTCAAGGAATAAACCCTTCACAGCTTTTCCACTAAGAAAAATCACTTTAAAAACCCCCAATTAAAGCATCACTCATTCCAGGTGCTCTGCTGCTTCACACAAACACTACGTGAAAACACTCCGTCACTATTATGTCCAGCCCAAAGACCCTGCCGGAGTAAGTGCAAAATTTCAACTTCATAGAACAGCCTGACTCCGTCACAAATATTTACACATCTAACAAAAAAAAGAACACACAAACCCAAAGCACTCTACCACACCACCATATTCTGCAAGTTCAGAACACGATGACAATCAGCAATATAAATCACAGTCATCTCCAGAATGCTTTAGTTTATACAGCAGAAAACCACCCATCATTAAAGAAGTCTGTATCAAGAAATTAATAGAACAAAGTATCTCCTGTCATATTCAAGTCTATATTTGACTTCCCCTGTGCAGCATTCAGAAGCCAAATTATATCAGGAAGACATGAAATAAGACAAATTAAGATTAGATTTCCTGCTGCCATCTTCTAGAACACACCATTAGATTTACTATATTTAGCTATACTGACTGGTCAATACCTAAAAAATTCAGAACAGATTACCAAAATTTTCAGTTCAGCTTGTCTTGAATATTTCTAACCATCACAGTTTCACTAGTATAAAATGAGAGCTATGAACTAACACAAGTTTTTAATTGGTGCCCCCATTAGTATTTCATCACAAAATTGTATGCACATTAAAATAAACAGTCCTGGCGGAAAAAAGTGCAAACAAAAGATATACCTTAGAAAGTGACAGGAAACCTTCACTGGAGAGGACCTCTTGGGCATTTCTATCCATGAACATACAGCACATAAAAGTTAGTTTGGGAAGAGAATAAAGACTGGCAACATCAAAAGTCATACAGACATTCTGAATATTAAGTATTGTGCAAAGATACTCAGACGTGGAATCCTCCAGTTCTGGGAATCCGTATTTATGTGCTAGGCTTAGGAAGTCTAGAAGAACCTCCTCTTTCTCATCTCGTAGTGTAGCACGACCAGTGTAAATGTATTTCAACAGCATGGTAAATGCCTCTGCAGTAGTGTCCTGAAGAGGAATTTCTGCTTCAGGCTGAGATTCTCTCATTCCTCCATACAATAATGCTCTGTAAGGAAGAGAGTTTAGTTTAGTTTGGTTTAGTTTAGGTTAGTAGCTTAACTCTCTGAGAAAATTCACTGGAATAAGATTACCAGGAAGCTTTAGTAAATACATTTCTATTGAAAAATGCCCAGCTCTTATATTAAAAAAAAAGCTGGATTAGTATTATTCCTAGTTTTAAAATATATATTCTAGTCTTTTTCAGCCAAACCTCTTCTCAATTCCAATTCATCAAAATGAAACTTGCTAATTGAGTATATTCCATAGAAGCACACCAGTTATACTCTGAGAAATCAAAACAATTTTGCAGTAGTACCTTCCTGTTCTCAAGTGATCTTTCTCTTGAATTTGTGAAACTACCTTCAAAATCCAATTTAATGAAGGTCAAAAGAATAACACTGTGACATGGTATTTATCTTTTTCTATTTGAACAAAATGATTTGATGTGCTGGGAAACATTCACACAGAAAAGGTCACACTCAATGGACAGATGATTACACCCTGAAAAGTTCATAGAGAAATAATGTTTATCTCATCTGCATAAAAATTTCCTGTGAGCCTGACAAAAAGCCTTACTTCACCTGAAATAATGGCATCTAGCAGCCAGGATCACTCTGTGTGCCGGGAAACGCTTCTTTTCCACAATAAAGGTAACGTCGCTGTATTCCTCCCCGTTCATTAGAGCACCAATATGCTCTGACAGAATGTGAACGTGGTCGATCTCCCCCACAGCTGTGTAAGGACGAAGTGGATGGCTGTTACTCATCTTGGAGGGATGGTGATACTGGTAGCCTAAAGGACAAAGAAAACAAGCAGTATTACACAGAGCAAAAAATATGAAGAACCCCCTAATACCTCAATCATAAAATTAGGAGATTGCCCAGTAATGTACAATATAGATTAACGCATTAGGCATATCTTTTGTTTCTTCTTCATTCACAACAGGTTTTAGCTTTTCTTTGTTTTGGTTTATTTTGGCAACAGAGGCTTTCTGTAGTCTCAATGGCAAGAGCATCTCCAGGCAAATTTAGGTCTTATATCGGCATCTATTGTTACACTTCGGTTTACTTTTCTTTAAAAATCAGTTAGCTGTTTCAGTTAACCATCCATATTTTCAGAGACATCTTCCATGCTCCATTTACTAGCAACTTTTCAAAATGGGCAGATACCTAGGGCTGAAGAAAGGTACCACAAGCACCAAGAAAATTATGACACCATACCTTGCACACACCTAACACGTAAATCTTCCAAGTCAAATATTCATGACAGAAATACACTTTTAGGTTCTACTGTAAAAATACTATGAGAAAATATGTAAAAACCAAACAAAAAGATGCACTTGGGGTTATTATTTGCACTTTTAACACATGGAAATGCTTAACCCAAAATCAAGATATTGTGGAAACAGTCGCAAAGAACTTCAACTTAAACTAAAAAAAAAGTGATAGAAATAGAAAATAAAATTTAAGAAAAATACAGCATACTAAATCAGTAATAGATCACAGCACAAATGGGAACAAACCCCCAGGTTTCCACTGGCTGTCTCTGCTCATTGAATTAGAAGCTGTACGCTTGTGTAGCCACTACAGCACACAACCAGGAACAATGGCCAAGATACTGAAGGCAGCCTAACCCATGGGAACACAGAATACTGTACAGTCATTTTTCTATCCTGACACGAAAGTAAATTAATTTTCATGGGTTTTCATAGTAACAGACTATTTCTTCCACTTGCACTGGTTAATTTACAATTAGTTAAGATAATTTAGATTTATGCTTCCAGTAACATTTACTTTCTATCAAGCAAGGTTAACCAACATCAGCCCAGCAGCATCTATTTCTACCAGCAATACTACTTACCACAACATGATTGATTGAGAGTTTATAGACAACGGTAAAATTGAAATGCCCTCAAAATAGAAAACTTTTTATTACACCGAGGGAGGAAACAAAGAGATGTATTTGTTACTCAGCTGCAATCTCAGGTGTCGGTACTCCTTAAAGACTTTCATACCACACCCATAATTGCTGTTGTTGATCTTCATTTGCAATAGTCAGGCAACCCAACTACATATGAATTACACATCATCAAGGAACTCTGTATTATCTCTCTTCTGTTAGTTTAAACTTTTATTGATTGAGTAAGCTGATTTATGATACTTCATGTACAAATATTGGCACATTTTAATCTTAAAATCTATTTTTATTTCCAGTTTTTACTACATTCTACTTTGTTTCCTGAATCCACTCTTGTCTCTAAAAAATAAGAACAGGTACTGTCTGAATGAAACTGAGAGACTGTAAAAGTAGTGAAGAGAAGGGAATGCCACCAGCTGCACATTAACTTTCCTTTCAGTAGCTGTGGATGTTGTCATGTGCCAACAGGGTGAAAAGCTCAAGGGAAATTGTTTCTATTTACGGTTAAATAAACAAATAAAATCAAAAGCACACTTCCCTCTCAAGGGTACATAAACCTCTGTCTAAACAAGAATCTTTGTATGTAAGAGGGCAAAGTCTGAAGTGAGAACACTTGCTAGTAACTGAGGATGTTCAGTCCTTATGAACATCAAGATGCTGAACAACAGCAAGCAATGAAAGTAGAAATTTAGAAATCGCCCTGTGTCTAAGCAGCAAGGCAAATTTGTTCTGATGTGTAATGCTCTCTGAATTGCTGGTTCCATGTACTATTCTAATCCATCAGTTTCAAACACAAACCTGCTGAGCACAGGAAATACAGGACTCAAATGATGGCTACAAGCCGAGGAGGCCTTTCAAATGCTTGAACGACTCGAAGTGTTGGGCACTGTCACCTTTACAAAATCACGTTCATGCCTTTTCTGTGCACTATGGGTAACACCAGTATATTGAAGAAACACACCAACATAGACTTCCAACACAAGCTTTGTCTGTATTGTGGATTTTTCATATAAAGCAGACCAGTGAGACAGTCCTGCCTTCAAAATATAGGACCAAATAATACATGACTTCATATCTTCCTAGGCTGGATTAATTAATGGTACAAACTCAGACAACCCTTAAAGCAATCTGTGCATTTCTTGTTTGAGGAAGTAAAACATAATAACCTCTTTAGTTGTGCCAAGTTGCTATGAGCTCACAACTTCCCTGTATAGCTAAACGTGTATTTTTCTAGTTGTTATTCAAAAGTGCCATCTATGATTAAAAAAAAAAAAAAATGGATGCTGGTAAGAACTTGGGCAAAACCCTTCCTGAAGCTCCATCTGACATCTTCTGTCATCAAACATCACCCTTTCAGAGAATACAGGTGCTTACTCTTCCTGGCAGTTCAAGAAAATGCCATTTACAAGCCTGTTGCCAGCACCATAACCTATTTCCAGGAGGTATTCAGAGCTAATTAACTGCCTCAGGAGTCAGCTGCTGAAGCTTTGGATATGACACAGAAATAAACAAACAAAACAGTGTTCTCAGTGATTTCAAGGCACCATTAGAAAGGCAACAGTCTGAAAAGGCATTTGTTAGGTCCTAAGGCCTACAAAACCACTTCTCTGACCCCACTGAAAGACACGCTATTCAAGAGTGAGCATGTGAAAAATGCAGCCTAGTATTACAATAAGGCAGCATGCAATACTAGGTAATTTCACCCCCTCTAAGCTTTCAGTTTCTTGTATTTCTACTCAGTAAGTAATCTGTAACATATTATAGGATACAAAAACAAGAGCTAGAAAATGCAGCAACAACAGCAAAACAGCAAAGACATCCTTACTAAATAACTAGAAGCTGCACTGAAAGATCAGCACTCAGTCTCTTCCCTCCCTCATTTAGTTTAACACTCAAGAATCCTCTGAAAAGCAGTGCTGCTTCAAAGAAGCATGGAAGTGTTGTTTTTCTACAAGGCATAGAAGATTGAATATAAGAAATTAATCATGAATAATTTGAAGAAAAATTTTATATCAAGTGAGTGAAGAATGCTTACATAACTGATACCTACCTCCATCTAAACTTTAGAAATAAATGCAAGTAAACAGATTATTGCTAGAATTAATTTTTTCATGAAGTATGTCTGGATTATAAACACTGAGCAAATAATTTCATACCTTTAAAACAACTAATTCCTACATCCTCTAGTTTGTACCTAGCAAGATAATACTTTTATCAGAAATACACAAAGGGAATTTTCTTAAATGTAATACTCTTACACTGCTCTTTTATCTAAAAACTGGTTCTCACTTTATTGGATGGCACTTGAGTAGCATCTCAATTTTTTGTAATTCACTACATCATAATTACTTCATATATTGTAAATAAATTCTAGCAAAGTATTACTTTAGTTTCAATGTCTATTACCACAGACTCCCAGAACACAATAGGTGTAACAGTAACACTACTGTTCAAACATACCACTGGTTCAAATCCTATGGTTTGTATTTCCAATGGATACACATATGTCTTTTTATAAAAAATAATTTGTTCTCCCGAGTTCAGGCACAATAAACAAACAACTCAGGAAACAGAAATTTTCTGTAAATACTTCAACATTCAGAGTGTAAACAATTCTGTCAGAACCGCTGCTACAGTAGCTCCTTTGTACTTCTAAGTAACAATAACAAAGTTGAAACTGAGTGAAAATTGACAGAAAACCAAAAAAGTTTTGATACTTAGTAGCCAAAAATACAAACAACATAATCAACCCCTATGACTTTATAAATACAGAATATGAAAGCTTGAGTAAGTGCAATTCACAGAACTTTCAAGTCTCATCTCCAACCCTTCTGTTGTGAAAGGATTAAAAGGAAAGCAGATGGTAACATTAATGGTAACTAACCACACCACCCAATCACAGCATTCGAAAACAGCAATTTAGTACCAAAAAATATTTTGACTCAAAGCATATGGGAAGTTATGCCCTGCTCATCTGCAAACACATTCCTGTCACTTAAGTGCTGTAGTGCCAACGTTTTACATTCCGCTCAGACGCTTTCCTGTGACAGAAGAGCAGGAGTCAGTTTAGCTAAGTACAAAGAACAATATATTAGTGCAGATTATTTATTAACATGTATATAAAATTAACCTGCTTAAAATGGCATACAACAAAACCATTAAAATCTCAAGAAAACACATCGGTCCACTCACCAGTGAAGCTGTCTGAAGACCTACAGTGAACGTAGCCTGTAGGCAGATTCCCGGCTTCCGGGAAATTAGGGTTCTTCGCCATTCTGAACAACAGACAGATTGAACAGCAAGCTCATAGAAACGTTATTCAGCAACATCCAGCTGCACAGCAACAACTGGACCATTTCCTGGAACAATGCATGAAATACACACCATCAGAAACCATGAGCACAAAGCCTTATGATGAAAGTGAGAGAGATGTGTATTTCTCAATTCAAACTTTGTGGAAATAAATTCTTTTAGAAACCTTCAATTTCATGAGAAAACTTCTAAAACCGTTAGAATACGGCAATAGAATTTCTTTTCTGAGTCATCATAATTTAATTTTGACCATTCATATTTTTAACCATCACAGAACATACTGCCATTCATTTGTTCATTTTAAGCCACAAAAATTTCATCTTGACATTCCTGCTACAGCATTAACGTCCCTGAAAACCCCATTTTCCCACACAGGTGTCCTAATTAAACCAGGTCTATACAAACTGTATCACACACATATTATTCCCTACACAGCCAAAATTCTCCAAGTGTTCTTGGCTAGCTAAGGGTTTTGGGAGTTCTGGTCGTTGTTTTTTTTACAAGATTTAAGGCAGTTGCAGATCTTTCTCTTGCACAAGCTTTTTTTATAAACAGGAAAACGAAACAAAACTGTAGGGTGAGGAAATACAGAAATATAGAGGCTTTACTTGCTTAAATACATAACCGACATAATGAGTCTCCTCAACAAGTATAAATTATTGTTAACCTTCCCATCAAATCTGCCAGGAGGAAAAATAAACTGTATTTAATTTGGTAAGTAGATGGTACCTTGATGTATGAATTCTCTCGTAAGAGTCACTCTAACCTTCTTTAAAGGATACGTTTAAGAGAACAAAGGAGGAGAGGTAGAAAAAAAATATTTTTAGGTAGTCGCATGAACTAGAAAGTTATCACACCTTAATCCTGCAAGTCAAAAACAGACATGTGACAATGAAAATCTCCTGGGTTTTGAGAAACAAAATGTAATATATAAATACTTTCTCTGTAAGTAATGTATATTATCGTGTTGGCCCGTGTTGTCAAAATATATTCAAAAACCTTTTATGAAAATTCTTGGTCCTTTTTTGTTAAATATGAGTAAACATCCCAACAGAACAGTTCGAGTACCTGATTTACAGATTTGTAACAGAAGGCACACCAAATACACCTACATTGTGAGGAGGCTCAAATTAAATCCTAAAACACAAACAAACTTAAGTGATTCCAGCACAGGGATTTAAGAAGGTCTGCGTGCTGCCCTTTAAAAGCACGAGCAAAGAGCATTGCTCGGCAAGAGAGATCATCGGCAGGTTGCTAACAAGTTAACATTAACTTCTTTGTTTTTTGAAGTCTGATAACACGTCTTCTAAGAGTTAATTTCAGTGAATCACAGTAGTGCGTAACTTGCACAGTGGTTAAACTACTACGACACCAAAGCAGCAGGGAAAACACTGAGTACCGCGAGAGCGTCAGAATACTGAATTCGTATTTTTAAGTAAATAAAATTCCAATTAGATAGCCACAACAGGGCCTTGAGAAGCCAGCCGGGGGCAGGACGAGGGGGCGGCAGGTGAGACGGGCGCGGACCAAAGACGGCGGCCGGAGCCGGCGATGAGCCCAAGGTCGCGCCCGGGGTAACCCGGGCCGCCACCGACCCCCGCCCGCTCGGCCGCCCCCTCCCTCGCCTCCACAAAAAGGCACTTCAGGTGAAATCGCTTCACCGCCAAACGCGTCCGGCGCCTTCGCCGGACGGCGGCACTCCCCCGGCCCGCCCAGGGTCGCCCTGCCCGCGCCCGCTGGGAGCCTCCGGCGGCAGCACCTCACTCCGGACGGCCTCGGGACCCCGCTCGGCCTCCGGGCCGCGCCCCCCGCGCCCCTCCCGCCCGCGGGACTCACCGGCCCCGCCGCCGCCGAGGCCTCCTCCCCCGCCCTGCCGCCGTCCATACGTCACGTGGCGGCGCGCTGACGTCAGCGGGCAGCAGCGGCCTGCGTGTGACGCGCGAGCGGGCGCCACCGGGAGCCGGTCCCGCCGGGCCCGGGAGCGCCGCCGCCGCCGCCGCCCGGTTCCTGTTCCGGCCGTGGAGCGCAGGCGGCCGGGACACAGCGGCGCTGCCCGCTTGGCCGGACAACAGGGACTGAAATACCGACTGGTGTTTAACCTTCCCCGCCGCCCCTGCCCGCTGCTCCTCGGCTACATTCAAAATCCCTGTTACCTTGGTAATAGCGTGCGTACCTCCTGCCCTTCGGTGTGTGTCCTGGTGTCCTGCGTCAGGAGAGCCTCTCCCAGCGGGAACGGGGAATGTGGGCCTGACTTCTGCTGCACTGCATGAAGCTAAATTTAACCCTCCGAGAGGCAAAGCACTCTACCCGCTATTTAATTCCATGCTTTATTTAGCAGGAAATAAGTCTTCCTTGGAAGAAGTAAAAATAGTGCTCTGTAACAGTGAAAACATGAAATAATTTCAAAAGTTTTTCTACGTCTAAAATACTTTAATATTGTTGCAGGTTAAAAGACTTATCATTAAGTGTTTTTTCTTCAGTAGTTTATTCTTGGATTTTGTATCTGCAAATACTGGTTTAAATTGGTTGTCAGTATGACAAGCAGCAGTAACGTTTTTTTCAAAAAACCCCATACCATGTCCACATCGTGATACTGCTGCAACTAGTTTGTAGATGCCAGTGGTTTTTTACTACTTTCGTCTTTATTACCTCATAATCAATCATGTCTACACTTTGTCAAGCACCTAAAAATCCAAGGGTCACTACAAGATTAGCCAACATACTTGGCGCGAGTTTTGATTACTAAGCAGTCAAGCTTTAGTATAGCCTGCTCCTACTAATGTAGTTATCCACTGGACTACGTAACAGGAAAGATGTGTGCTAATGTCTTTCCAAACAATTCAGTGGGTGGGGGTATGGGTGTATCTTTGAAATAGTTCTTAATGTCTCTACCAACTTCAAGCCACAGGTTTATTACAGAGCCCAGACAGTTTGACTCCTGAAACTTTGGGGGAAAATGACATGTTTAAGGGGGAATTATGTGGTTAGGCAGTTTGGGAAGGCTGTACCTTCCTAGTACCTCGGCCAATGGGGAAAGGAGGAGGGCAACATGAATTTATAGAGGGTGGCTGTGTCCTCCAAAACCTCGAGAAAGAAAACGCTGAGGGTGTGTGCCCCAGTGGACTCTACCCCTTTATTCGAATAAAGTTGCAGGACTCCTCTGTCTCCTTTATGGACACTGGCTTTCCATAGCATGGTTTTCCCACTCAGATGGGGGCTCGTCCAGGGTCCTTCCACGGTCTGGGGCCAGCACACTGCAAGAGGGCCTGGAGGCGTGCCTCACCCAGTTTTTAGATGATCAGCTCCCTGCTGGGTGGTACTGGGCGATGGATTGGGTTCCCAACACTATCCAGGAGACAGGTGGACTAGGGAGGTCTCAGAAGAGTCCACAGGAAAGGACCACTGGAAATTTCACTGGTGAGTACAATGATTCAAAAAAGAATCCTCAGAGCACAACAGCGATCCTTTCAGTCATCTAGAATTCAACAATGAGCAAAGCAACACGTCATAGTCCTTTCAAATTTTATGTAGTTTTCACCAATGCTTTATTGAGAAGGGAACTGCAATGCCATTACGCTGTTTGTTAGCCTTTGGTTACACTATACATTATTTGATAGCCACATAACTGAAGAAAGTAAGTGCTACTCAAACCAGAGTCAGGCAAGGCAGAGGGTTTTTCTTTCCTTGTTGGAAGAAAAAAAGAATTTCAAAACTTCTCATCATTTACACTGTTTATAACATGTGAAACTGCATAAAATCAAATAATTTGAGTAACACATGTAAATGCTACATGTTTTCCTGCTGTTTGCAGGTATGTACCATTGGTTGTTTTGGGAGGGCAGAGCAAATGTCTAGTAGTAGGAAACTGTTCTTTCAGATACTCTTTTTCATTAAATTCCTAAGGCAGAATATACAGAGCATTTAAGTCAAACACAGCCCCAGGCTTTTGTTGAAACAAAAATTATGGACAAGTTCTTCCTAGTGTTAAGAAGGGTCACTGTGAGTTAGCAACTGTGAGACTTCTCCTCTTGGCTGTCAGTCAGCAGTTAGGAGCTGAGCTGAAAGACTGAATTCTTTCTGCTGGGCAGATTTATTTTAATTACAGAATTTCTTGTTGCAAGACTGTTTAAGGCTGCTCCTTAAAAGAGTTGGCTGGAATAATGTAAGCAAGATTATGACTTTATAAGCATGCTACTACTCAAGTCAAAGTCAGTCTGATGTTTTATTTTCTAGTTTACAAGATAGGACATGAAGTCTTCAGGATCTTTTGACTTCATAAAAAAATACTCTAAATTAATTTCTTTTTTCCTCCTCATTGATGCTCATCAGTAGTAACATAGGATTTGTTGTTGGTTAGTTTAAATCTAATCAGTATGAGATGCAGTGAGTTTCTAGTCATGTATCTTTGGACAGTGTTTATTGAAATATTAACAGAATGAATGTTCAAGCGGAGCATCTGTGTAAGTGCTCTTCCAGAAAATGATTGAGTATTCCTAACAGGAAACAATTTGCAGTGGCATCACAGGACAAGAAAAAAGGAATCCAAGTGAGGTCCCGGGGGACAGTTTTGAAGGAGACTCTGAACATGACTGATTCCTCTCTATTAAGCAAATTTCACAAACACTGTTACAGATTTTCTCCAGGAGACTGAAAGTGGGCATCTCTTACACAGTATACTTCCCTAGAACTAAGTGAGAGTCACCATGTGGTTAGGATTCAAAATTTCAATCCAGTAGCCATCAGGATCCTGAACAAATGCAAGTCCTTTCATTTTACCTATTAGGGGGGAAAAAAAAAAGATTTAAGTTAAGACTACATGACTGGTTCTTAATGTCAAATATGACTACTTTGAAAAATATTTTTCCTTTTTTCCTTTTGCATGAGAATTAGTTCAAATTTAGACAGATAATTCTAAACACATTCACATTAGTTTTTAATCAGCATTAGATTTTTGTATGCAAAACTGTTGATCCTACTCTCAACAAAGCAGTAGTTAAAAGACACTTTGGAATTCCATCTTTTGGTGATTGAAGGTTTTTGCATATGCTTCTGTTCATCCTTAAAATTCAGAAAAATATTTTTCTGCTTCGGAGAGGTTTTGACATATTTTCTTGAACTGGATTTGCTGGTATAAGATCCTGTGTTCCTCTGCCCTGTTCATCTCCCATCATTCCTGACTCCACACTGAAATTTCACTGTAACATTTTTACCCCTGATGTGGTTTACAGTATATTTTGCATCACTTCATAATGTAGAGAAATGCAGGACAGGATTGTTTTAAGTTTGTTGGAAAAAAATATTATTCATTAAAACAGGGTCCCTAAAAGTTGTTTTCAACAGTAGATCAGGATAGCACAGCTTAACATGTTATCTTCAAAGTGTTAACCACACACAGTTATACTTGCTCTATTAAGTTATTCACTGTAACAGAACCAGCCTAGCTCTTAATATATTCTAGTCACAAAAACAACTGAGAGAATATATGTTTGATCAGCAAGGTAGGAAAATAAACTCCACACTGGATCTCCCAGCCTGCTCTGCAAACGTGAAGCCCAAAACTTTCTCCTCCTTGGCATCTGCTGCATCAATTTTGTTTCTGAATTTTAAAGAAGAGCTTTTGCTCTGCCCCTACCCTTTGTCTGCTTCAGGAGTTCTTTCCCGTGATTCTCTCAATGTAGAGTCTAAGGTTGTTCTTCTATGTACTTTCGTTCCTATCACTGCACAGCTCTAAGTCAGCAACTCTCATTTCAAGCCTCTCAAGGTTTAACAAATAGACAAATTAAAAAAGGCTCAGAAACTCTAAAACACTAGAAATACCAAGATCTATTCTTAATTCAAGAAATCAAGTTAAGCTTTCAGCTATATTTATTTTGCTTCAGCTGAGAACACAGTGAATAAGATGAAAATCACTTAAATCTCTTTTCAATTACTAGTAATGTTTGTTTTTGAATGCCTCAGTCCTAAAAATCTCATGAGGTCTTTTCATGAAAGAGAATCCAGTTGAAAAATGCAAGACTTCTCACCACTCCTGCATTTTGGGATATTTTCACATAGACATTCTTTGCTTACATACTCTCTAGACATTTGTGCTATACATTATGCAAGTCAATTATGATACAGACTAATGAGGTTATTTCTACCAAAGCTGACAGAACAGTTAAAAATATAATAATAGTAGGTTGTATAGTAGGTGTTAGGTGGATTTACATAAAAATAACCAGAAAAGTCAAGAATGACTCAGTTTTAATGGGTGGGAACAATTTTGTTTTCTGACTCATTTTCATACAACAAGAGCCAAGCACATGTGCCATGTGAATTTGATCCATGTTACAGTAAATGCTGTAACAACTCCAAGCAGCAGTATACATGACATGTAAACTATGACATCAACAGAGCACGTGAATTTTACTGAAGGTCAGGCTGCATACAGAAGGCACACAGCAGACTGATGCATTATTTTTACTGGGATGGATCTATTGCCAGCTTTGCCCACTCTATAAGGGAGTGCAGGGATAACTGGTTCTAGAAACCTCTAAGCAGTGGCAACTCCTAGAAACACATTACCCAGCTTTGCAGGAAGATCTACTAGATAGAATATATTAAAACCAAGGAAAAAAAATTTACTTCCATTTCTGAACAAGACTTACCATCATCTGGTTTCTTCACAAATTTCACTCCTAGTTCTTCAAACCTCTTACAAGCTTTATAGACATCAGGAACAGCAATTCCAATGTGTCCTGTGCAAGAAAGTAAAAAGAGTGAAGTACATTGTAAGTATTGCTGGGTGTTCTGTGGAAAAAGTTTGCTCGGTATTTGATGCTGCAGTTCACATGAGATATGACTATTTAAGAAAAAAATCCAGAAGAGCATTTTGGGTATTAACATTCTTCTTCAAGGAGTTGTCTTTTGATAATGCCTTTTAAATATGAATGTTACAGTTAAAGTATCTTATGTTGTTTACACAAGAACATTATTTAGAGTAGGAAAAATAAGATTTTCAATCAAACTGTTTTATCTGTATTTTCTTCCTTGAAGCACAGCTCCATAACAGGATTTTGTTTTATTTGCTCTGTTTAACAGCACAGGGAGTTTATCATTAATGATGTTTTTGCAGAGACTGACACTAGTGCTATGCAAGGCCTGAGCTTAAGAATCAATTCAGGAGCTTTAAATGTCAAGTGGCTGGACCAAGTGTGAAACTTATTTCACAGCAGTGACCTCAGAGTATCAAATCAAGCCACATACATCCTCAGTGCTACAGACAAATGGAATTGTCCTTCTACCTTAAAAGGGGTAACTAGTGGATTATACAGTGGAAATCCAAGCGTAAATGAGTTTAAACACCATGATAATCTAATACACAAGCACAACTGGTGTTCTTCATTCAGCAGTTACAATTAGAATGTGTTTGCTTGCCAAAAGATTCGATTCTTGATAAAGAGTGTAACTATGGCTCATTACTCTGAAACACATTGGTTCATTTATTTTCATCATCTTTCACAGTATACATGTTGAAAGAAGAGAGATAAAGGATGAGAAGCAAGTTCCCTTCTTTCCAAGAGTTAGTACATTTTATTTCAAAGCTTAAAACTATAAATACAAGACTAAAGACCTACCAAATCCTCGGGGATCTGAATTGCCATTGTGATAAGACTGACTGTCATCATTTTCAGTGCCCCAGTTGCTGTAAGAAGTAATTATTACATATTGAAGAAAAGCATCAAAATTAACAAATCCTAAATGTTCAGTTTCCTTGGGGAGGGTAAGTTGTTTCTCCTAAGAAACCAGAGAATTCTGATGTTGGCTGCATTCATTAAACTACAAAAACCTTCCCTAGTCATGGGCTCCAGGGACAGTCTTGGGGCTACTCCAGTCATGTTCACATTCCTACACTAATATTTAGGGTCTACATCTGTATGAGTCAGAAATACTCCTGTCTCATTGAGATTAGAGAGAAGGTTTTGCTGCACAAGTCAGTGTATCTACCCACCACTGGGGAACAACAAATGAGAGTAGCAGGTCCTGGAGTTAAGTAAGACAGCATTTGGGAGATTGTTTCTGCACAATTATAATGATTAGCAGCATTAACCAAATTGTCCTGTTTACAGGAAGCATCTGTTTTGACTTAATACCCCTTTAGATTAGATTCCAAAAGCAATAGTTATCCATTATTAGGATGCTTTGGGCATCGAAAGGAAGGTCTAACCACATTGGGTTTCCCTAAATTACTGACACAGATGGCATGCATATAAAATATAGCAAGTACTATTTCATATTTATGTTCACCTAGCAGTTTGAAAGAGCTCTGAGAAGAGGAAGATTAAGCTTTCTAAGTAACCAACCTCAGACACATTGTAAGGCTACATGACAGTAAAGATGTATCTACAGTAATGATTAAAATTTTTATTCCATCTAACGAGATTTACAATTATCCAATACTGTTTAATCACTGTTAGCTAAGTGTCATCTCTCATATAAATACTTACTGTGTCAGTTCAAGTGTAGCTTTTCTAGAGAAGGTCCAAGGTGTTCTCTCAGCTTTATCTTTCGGGATATCGTTTTTATCTTCATACCCCAGGAAATAGAGTGAGAATTTCATAGTAGGAAAGTCAAATTTTTGAAGCAGTCTAAATGGCAAAAGTTATTTTGAAATAGTAACTTATAAGGGTAGTCAGGTTGCTTGCAAATAAACCAAGATGCTTCCCCTATGGAAAAATTATTTCCATGAATTTTTGCTTTTCTGTAATCCACACCTTAAAATAGCTACATTTTAAACTATCAAATCAAAACACTCCAGAACCCATTACAAACCTACAAAATTTGTAAGAATCAGATGTTTAAAAACCAAACTACCAGTAACTGAATAGAAAAGTCAGTACAACGGCTTGCATCTCGAGGTTGTCACTCTGCTACTTGCCTGTATTTTCACAGGAAAACCTTTAACCACTTTAAAATTTCACCAATGAATAAAAAGATCTACTTTGAATCTTACTCATTTTGGGGAGCTCATTGGCACCAAAGTTTAAGAACACAGCAAACATACCATTAGATGATATATATTTACAGTTTCAGTAGCTATTTATAATGATAAAATCCCATTCAGATGTGACAATTTAATCAATTAAAAATACACAAGGCATACGTTTTTATGTAGGACATTTAACTGGAACAAGTAGGCATGCAAAATTAATCTAATTTCATTTTTACAAGGTATTTAATTTTTATTTTCACACATTTTCACTACAGCGGAAGTAATTTATTTTACTTTAGTCTGGACTCATTTCAAGACGTTTAAAAACACAGCATTTTGTTTTGAAATAACTCAAATGCCAAGAATGCACAAAAAGCCTCAGCATAAACATGTTAGGCTACTGCAGGGCATCTGCCTCCCAAAAGCCTTCTCCAAAAGACTGAGCTTGGACCTTGTCGTCACCGTTTATTCCCCTGTTCTCATGTGACTGGAGGTAGTCATAAGCCACCTCTGAAAACTAGCAGAAAACTTTATTTCCAGATTTTTAACAATGACTCCTCATTATAAGCACAGTCATAAAAGTTACCAGTTAGCTGCAGGCTCAGTGAGGAGGAAGTAACCAAGTTAGACACTGATAATGAATGACCTATTTAAGAAAAAAAGAAATTTCTAGTCAGGGCCAATATTAGTTCATTTGCAGCTTACTGCCAGACTGTCCAACTGAGCATCAGCTGATGGGCCAGCATTGTTTATGTACTTAGACCAATTAGTATAATTACATCCAAAAAAAATAATTTGTTTCAGAAGAACAGGAGAAAAACCCAAACTTATTGTGGCATGCAAATTCTACTCACGTCATTCCCAGTACCCTTGTATAAAAATCCAATGACTTCTTAGGATCCTTTACTCTTAACATTGTCTGCTGAAACATGAAATCCTGTGGACCAAAAAGGTTTATTCTTTATACATCAGCCAGAATTGAATTATGGGTATTAACAGAGATGCCGGTTAGTAATGAACCTAAACCCAGCAGGTTCAGAAATAAAAAAGAGAACTACATTAAATATAAATAAAACCTTTTGTCCTAATTCTACACATAAAGATTTGTGTTAAATAAGTATGTCTTTGTAACGTAATGTTTAAAACTAACAGACCCATGAGTGGTATCACTCAACATATATTATCAGAGGCATCAAAGAAGGGTATCTTTATGTTTATTATTCTTTTATAGGGCTGTAGCATACATGAACAACTTCACACACAAGGACAACAGACACACGAATATTCAATATTGAGCCTCCTAGACTCCTAAGCTCATTATTTTTATTATTTCAAGGCACAGGTATTGAACTTCTGTCAAGCTTGATTATATCTTGGCAGCAAAAGCAGCCTGCAACTCTGTAAGGACATTTTCTCGAAGCCCAAGGGTAACTATATACCACAGGCTTGTGAACGACCAAGTGGATAAAAAACGAATGGTAGAAAAGCTGACACAGGTAACGGAACAAAACCCCAAAAAATGCAATCACAACGTTCTCCTAATAAAAAGTAAAAACGTTTGGGGTGTTTTGACGGATTTTTTGGTGCTGCCCTGGCAGGGACGGTCCGAAGCGCCCTGGAGCGCTCGCTCAGAGCCAGGCCAGGCGCGGGCCCGGCCGAGGGCGCCACGGAGGGTTCAGGGGCTCACCGGGACCGGCCCGGCCCGACCGCCCCCTCCCCCCACCGCCACCCCCAAACCGGGCCGGGCTGCCCGACGGACAGGCCGTCAGAGCAGCTCCGTGCCCGGCCACCCCTCGCTGCCCCGCCAGGAGCCGGCCCGGCCCCATACCGGCCCCCATGCACCGCACGTCCGCCCGGCGAGGCGCGGAGGGGACCGGGGAAGGGCGGGCACCGGCGCTGCCGCGGAGCAGACGCCACAGCCGCGGGGCGCGCCCGTCACCTCCACCCAGCCCACCTTGGTGCTGGCATCCGGCTCCGAGCAGGCGCCGTAGGCTGCCTCGTCCGTCAGCCCGCTGAGCTCCGCGGGGGCCGCCATGTCGGGACAGGAGGGCCGAGAGGAGGAGGAGGAGGAGGCGGGAAGGCGGCGCTGCGCCCCGCCCCGCCCCGCCCTTCCCTCCCCGCCCCGCCAGCGGCTGGGACGCTCCGTCGCAGGGATGGTGGAGGAGTGCGGCGAAGGTGGCGGGTTAGATAGAGGTCTGCCAGTTCGTTCCGTAAGTGATAGCGAGCCCCTCAAGATCTGAATCAAACTTTTCAGTTTTTGTTTTGCTGTTAGTCAGTAGCTATATCTGGGCAGTTATGATCAACATTATGAACGTTGTATGCTTGGTTAATCTTCTGTTTTAAGGAGAAGACAGTCCCAAGATGAATGGGCTGTCTGGATGAGAGCCACAAGGAGCAAAGTCAGCAAAACTGAGCAGTAACTGGGAAAAAGGTAATACCAGCAATGGACAATCACGACCACTGACTCATTGACCACCTACTCCAAACAGACCCCAGACTCAAACGGAAGGAAGAACTGCACCTGTGGACTAATTAGCATAAGAAGCGAGAGATACAACTAGCAAATACGGGGTTGAGTACTAATTAATAGCAAAGTTATGTAATTTGTAACTAATGAATGCTGATGCCTTTGTTTGTCAAAATGTATAAATACCGTAAAATTTTGATGATTGGGGAGCCAGCATTTTGTGGGTTA
This sequence comes from Corvus cornix cornix, assembly GCF_000738735.6. Classification (NCBI taxonomy): domain Eukaryota; kingdom Metazoa; phylum Chordata; class Aves; order Passeriformes; family Corvidae; genus Corvus; species Corvus cornix. Next base: position 30,257,830 of record NC_047056.1, on the reverse strand, counting down.
CCACCTATCTCCCTACTTTGAGCAAACTAGAATAAAAAATAGAAATACCTCTCCTCAGTGTGTGAATTGATGCTGCACAGGTAACGAGCCTGTGTTCAGGACAACATAAGCACCAAAGGGAAGGAGGTTCCCTGACTGTGGCATTACTTAGCTGAAGCATGGAATGACAGTGAGGATCCCCTACAGTGAGTGACCTGACGATGCGTCCCTCCAGTTGCCACTGGCAGGCCAAGGGTATCACACCCGTGCCAGAGCAGACACAGCTGATAACCCAGCTCCACTGGAATGGTGCTGTAAGTCCTGGCAGTATCAGGCTGTTTGGGAATCCTGGCCTTGCCTTGTTAACATACTCATGGCAGCCTTGGTTTAGTGTTGACAGAGGTTGATTTCTGCTTTTGCCTCCAGGCACTGGGAAAAGATTTCAAGTAGCATTTGTCACAGAATCACAGAATTGGACAAATTGGAAGGGACCACATTAGATGTGTTCCAATCTCCCTGCTCAAGCAGTGTTATCCCAGAGCACATGGATTGTGTTCCGATGGTTCTTGAGTATTTCCAGTGAAGGACACTCCACAACCTCTCTGGGCAATCTGTTTCAGGGCTCAGTTACCCTCACAGTAAGAACTTCCTCATGTTCAGGTGGAACTTCTCTGCATCAATTTCTGCCTTTTATCCCTTGTCCTATTGCTTGGCACCACAGAGAAGAGCCTGGAAACATCATCTTGGCACACCCCCTAGCCCCCCTTTAGATATTTATACACATTGATGAGGCCCCCTCTCAGTTGTTTCTTCACCTGTCAGAGTTATGCACTGGCCTTTAGTACAAAAATATCATTTCAGGCCTAAGAGTGAAGGATAATATTGAAAGGATTGAGGAGGTGTCTTTACAAACAAACTGTGGGCCTGATGGTAGATAAGCCAGATACTGACAGGTGAAAGAAGCAATGGGAGGAACCATAAATTCCATAGGAATTCGACTAAATTGACACAGACTGTTACTCACTGAAGACTGCTAATCCCTGGATTTAGAGAAAAAGAACAGAGATGCAAGGAGAAGAATAGGGAAGGACTACACATTAGAAATGGGTTTGTATTAAGCAATTCGGGAAGTCTGTACCTCTCAAGTACCTCAGCCAATGGGGAAAGAGAGAGGGAAACGCGGCCGGGAAATTAGGATAAGAAGGAGGCTGCGTCCTCCTAACAATTTGAGAGACCCCATGGGAAATGCCCATGACCTCTCCCTTTATTCGAGAAAAGTTACAGGACTCCTCTGTCTCCTTTTTGACCATAAACCTCTGCTGTTTGTGGATTAATTTTCTTGACAATATTTCTTTCAAAAATGGAGAATGAAAACCAGGAATGAATACTCTGTGGAGCAAAAAAAAAAAAAAAAAAAAACAAAAAAAAAAACAACCAAAAACAAAAAAAAAAACACACCAAAAAAAACAAAACAAAAAAACCCCCAAAACCAAAAAAAAACCCCGACACATTTTATAATCGCGAGGAAAGCACGTTCTCAGCGCAGCGCTCCGTCTGAGTGACTCAAGTAACTTCCACAGGCTCATTTAACCACACCAACCGCGCGGGCAAGCGGTTCCCAGGTACACGCGATCTTTCCGGTGGAATGACGGTTGGGATTCTGGGGGTCGGATTTTGGCCGGCCGTGCGCGCGGCCGCCCGACGCGCGAGCAGAGCGGGCAGAGCGAGCAGGTGCCCGCAGCGCCGTCCGAGCCCGCGCCCGCGGCTCCCGGGCGGGCGTTGGAGCCGCCGCCCCGAGCCCGCCCCGAGCCCGCCCCGCAGCGGTTACGGGCTCCCGGTGCCGGCCCCTGCCCCGGGCCCCTCCGGCGGACCGGGACGATTCTGCCCACGGCGGGCGCTGGACCGCCCTCTCCGGGGAGAGCTGGCGGGCGCTGCGCTGCCGAGGGGCCGCGCCCCGCTCCCCGCCCTGTGAGGAGACGCCGCTCCGGTCAGGTCGGTGAGGCTCTTCGCCTGTATCTCGCTGCCAAAGCTAAAGGGCAGGCTAAGGCACCTCTGCTTTTCTGAAGAGAGCCAAAAGGCTGTACTCCCAGTGCTGAGCGCTTGGGAATCCTCTCCTTCTTCCCTCTCTCACCTCGTCCTCCCTCAACCCTCCTAAGATGATGCATGCTGGAAGCCTGCTTTCCTTGAATGAACAGGTCCCATAGAGAAAATTTGGGGCATCCTGAAGGGAAGGAAAGGAGTTTTTGACACAGAAGCATGTTTGTTGTTCCAGCCGGGAGGGGTGGGCAGCTGGAGTTCATACAGGTTTTTTGAAAAGTGTGAGAATCTCACCTGAGCCGCCAGGTATCTTGAGTACTGATTTTGGAGAGCAAGGGACGATGCCAGGATACGATACAGTCTTTGTAGGTTGTTTAAAGAAAGCTGTGAGAACCCTACCTCTCTCATGTTGTGCTTTAGGGGAAAGTATCAGCTAAAAATCAACAAGTTAAAAGGCAAGGAAATTAATATCCAACCCTAATCCACCTGAATGGAATACTCAAGGAGGAAAGTACCACTGCAAATCTTGTAGATGACCAGGCCAGTCATAGAAACATGAAGAAAAAGAAATAAATATAATTTAGATTTCACTTTTTTTTTTTTTTTTTTTGTGGCTTTCCAAAAAGTTGTTTGGTGGTATCTTTACTTCAAGAAAGAGATGAACACTTTCTGCAGCAAGTGATTGCATGCCTAGGGCCATAGAACAGCAGCTGATTTGTCACCTATTACATAGACAGAAATAAGGAGCAGTAATGTACTACCAGGTGTTGGTTTTTAGGTGTTGCTTTTCATGTCAGCTTCACCTTTGACCTTTTATTTCCCAAATCATGTAACAGTGTCTAAGAGAGTATGGAACACTGTTACAGCAGTGGTAGGCCGCCCATAGGCCTCAAATGAACTACTAAGGAATTCCTGATAGTTATCTTGATCCTTATTGTAATAGTACAATGAGTAGAATAGCAATTTCTATGTATGTAAGTCTTTTTATAAGCTCAGTTGCTGAATTTGTGTATATATCTTAGCAACTAAAATTTAAAGAAGTCATTTGTATTCAAAACATTTTCTAATTCTCAGTAATCAGATATGAACTGAAATTATTTATATTTTAAAACATATTTGTTATATAGAAAGGCATTCACGCCACAAAACACACGTGTATGAAAAATTGTTTTTAAAAAATGTCTCAATCTTCACCTTGACATTTGTAAGCTATCATAAAAATGTATATAAATGACTGGAGTTTTAAGAACAGGAAGACGACTTGATGAGACTATTAAATTTATATTTAATTCACTGGAAAGTCAGTTTTGCAATGCTACTGTCTTCTGGAAAAGGTAGACTTGAAATGTCTGGATTGTTATAGATATAATCTTCTTTTTTCAAATTTCAGATTTTAGAATGGCGGGGATACAAAAAAATACTAAAAGAGGTTCAACCACTGGAGAAGATGTAGCCAGATCGTGTCACTCTGCTCAACGAATAGCAAGCCTTTCCTCTTCTCAAGAGTCTCGTTCTTTTGGAAGTCAAAGTTTGGCTAGGTTTTACCGCCCTAGTGGAGCTCCAAGCGTGCAAAGTTTCAGAGGAAGAAAGGTTATAAGCTTCTGGTTCTTTCCTCAGATTATTAAATTCAGTTTGTATTAATCATTAGTTTAAATTATTTATTTATTTATTTATTTTATTTTTGTTTAGACTTTTTACTAAACTATTTCTGGGAAAAAGTGACTCTTTTTTTCCATGTTTGTAATATTTTAAAATTTTAAAGTAACAGAGGTAGGAAGCAGGATAACTGAATAATTTACATTGGAGCAAAGCTGTACTCAGTTCCTGCAAATATTTACCCACACTTTATTTTAAATGGATGTTTTAACCTTTCTGTATTCATTTAATAAATGGAAATTTTGACCGTGAACAATGAAACCAGTTAATGTCACATAAAAACCTTAAAATCTAGCTGTACTATTCTTAATGTTTGTTTTTACTTGACATACCCTAAGATTCGACTTCACATCTTATAATAATACTTTATAATTTGTTCTTCTGTTAGCCTCTTAAAATTTAGGTATTTTTAAAGATTAAGCCATTTATGTAGTCATAAATATTATACAGTAGATTTCATCATCAGTTGCACGTTAAGTAGTTAGAAGGTCATTGTTGTGATTACTTTGTGTATTTTTATCTTGAAAGACTTGTTTAATGTTTTAGGCTCAATATGAAGCAGCAAGAGAAAATCGAAGAGCAAAAGTTAATGCTTCATATAAATACATATTTGAAGTTCTCAGTGCTGGGGTAGGCTTAGGCTTACCAGCTGTGGAAGAACTCATGCTGGACGTCCCTTCGGTGAGTCTGTTCTGTATGCTTGTTGATTTAAATTATTAGTTAAAATATGTAGCAAATTACCCCTTTGATACGAAGTGTTATCCATCATTTTGACTATTCCTGCCATAAAATGTGATTACTAAGGCACACAATTCATCTAAAAGGATACCTGACTAAATCTTTCAGCTAAGTTTCCTGACAGATTTGTGAATATCCCCTAGGGTTTTGGTTGTGGCTTTTTCATCTTTCTTACCTCAAGGGAAATATAAATACCACTGTTATTTTGATCAAAGGGTTTCTTGTCACCTCTACCAGTTCCAACAAGTTTCATCTAGCTCAGACTGACATTATTGTGTTCTAATTATGATCATTTTTGTTTGTTAAGCAAGTTCTCACTGAAATTCCAAAGATTCTGCAAAAATGTGTGACTTCATGGGAACATTTTGAAGACTAAGAGTGTTACTAGTAATAAGAAGGAAGATTAATCCTGCACCATTTAAATACTATAATTATGTTTGAAAGACCCACTAAACCATTTCAATTTCAGTTTTATGTTGGGATGTTTAAAAGATTGGGTTAAGTGGGTTTGTAGAGTGTACAGATCCCAAACCTGTGGAACTTCTGAAATCTTTCATTATTTTTGTGTCTTTAGCATTGTCTTTCATGATGTTTCAAAGTGATTAAACAATCAGGAGCAAACAGTTAAATTGTACTTTTAGTAGATTATCAAAAGTCAGTACAGCTGCTGTGAAAAGATATGACTCGACTTCTCTGATTGCGTTGTTGTTATTTGACTGTTGTTGCATCTGATGTTATTTTGGTCTGTTAGAGAGATTTGACTGAGCATTTGAAACTCAGCCAGATAATATCTCCTTTGATCAAGCAAATAAATTCTTAGAGCTTCAGTTGTGCAGTTACAAGCCAAATGTAGTCTTAATCCAAATTTGTTTGGGTTTTGTTTGTTTCTTGATATTTTTATATCATAAAATGTACTTAGCCTCGTTTGGGGTTTTTTTCTGCTTATGCGACATAGAGGTGTGTTAAGAATTGTCCCTTTTTCCTGTTTTCTAAATGATACATAGTTTTAAATCATTCTGATTCCATGTGAAGTTGCTGTTCTGCACCAAGTTTGACTAATCCAGACACTTGAGAAATTGGGAATTTTTGGGTTCTTGAGGGGTTTTTTTGTATTTGATTTTGGTTTCTTTGCTTATTTTTGTTTGGGTTTGGTTGGGTTGTTTTGGGGTTTTTTTGGTTGTCACCAGGAACATCTGTAACGTTTTTGTGGTTGGACATTTTCCTGCTCCCAGTTTTAATTTATTTATAAACAGTTCAAGCTGTTGGGGCTGTGTCAACATCGTCCCTCAACAAATTGTCATTTAATAAATTCCCATATACATGTCTCTGACACCTATGAGTTGGGTTTTGCCCTTCAAAGTGTTAGCCTGCATATGTATTCACTCAGTGGGTGCGTGAGTACCACACGGACTTGAAACAGAAGCTCTTTGCAGAATCAATAGCTATGGGGACAGCCCACATCTTACCTCCTGTGTAGAATCATACAAGCCCAAAAGTTACTGTTTGTCCTCTTCCTCACAAGCTGGAGTGCTTTTTGTAGTAGTGAATTTTTTCCTGGTTTTTGTCACTGCACTTTCAGCACTTCAACAATTTTTTCTTTCATTATTTTGGGGGTGGGTTTTTTTAATGTATTTTTCTCTGTTTTAACCTTGTTATTCACTAGTGCCTGTTAACCAAAGTGAAATGTGCTTCTGGACCAGGTTTGCTTTTTTAAAATTTTGTTTTCATGCGGTGTTGTCTTCTCACAAGAGTAGCTTTAAATTCTGTCCCCCTGTGTGTTACTCATTTTCCTATTGCTGTTCTGATTCAGCTTTAATATTTGTTTATTTTGGGCAAAAAAACCATGCTCATAAGAAATATGCCACCCCTAGAAGTGTATCTTTTGTCCCTGAACAGGTGATGCATCTCCACACGTACTTGCTTGCTAAACTTCTGACCTTTCTTTTTGATGGGGAGAAAACAGGAGGACTCACTACTGTGGTTAAGCTGTTCAGTTGGACACTTTGAATGCCCAGTCACATATTGTTGAGTTAGTCATCCTTGCAGATAACTACAGAGACTGTAAAAGAAGCTGGATTTTGACCAGATCATTCAGTAACTTCTTGCCTTTTTTTAGTGCTTTTCAGAACTTTGCTCACTTCTGGTTAAATCACACAGCCCGATTTTACCAGGACACACAAATTTTCTAGGGCTGTTTGAAAATTCAGACTTTGGAAACCCTTGCTGTTATTTCAGGCAAGTTCTTCAGAATGACAGTCCATATACAAACAGTATTTGTTTCAAAGCTTTGCATTCTCACTATCCTCAGCACCTTGTATAACAAGACTAAATCAAAATGGACATCTAGAGACCTGTGGGAGTTTAGGGTGGCCAGTTTATTGACAGGTACAGCCAGCTACTTGTGGGGTGGCATGGTCTCCCTCAGAGATGATCTCACTGTCCTTCCAGAGGTCAGCAAAACCTTTGTTATCATGAAGAAGTTTCAGAGCCAATGTGGCCTATTCATGTCTTGAGAATAAAATGCTCACACATCATGTTATTCTTCTTATATGAATTAATATTCTACATTAAGGGGTACAGTAGCAATAGCAGGGTATGTCAAGTCATGCAGAAGTGTTGTGTGTGTGTTTCCAAGTCTCTTATGACCAGGTACTTCAAGGTGATACTTGGAGATCTCTGTGAGTGACAGACTATCCTCCAATGTCTCTGTGTTACTGGACAAGAGCCATAAATGTTTAATGCACAGTTGCCAGGAGCTGGGCCACCAGTGTGTGCAGGCTCAGTGCTTAAGGCAATATTTGAAGTATCTATTATGTGGTTTTATCTTCTCACAATATTTGAAGATAAACATTGCATGCCAACCAAACTAAACAGGAGCATGGTCAAATTAGTTTTGCATGTCTTAAAGGCACATAAAAATATTTTGAATAACAAGTATTCGCTTTTCTATTGAACAGTTCGATGCCTTTGATTCCTTTTTTACCAAGGGAGGGAGAAAATCATTGAAAATTTTCTATCAAGAAGGAGATGCACGTGGAGTAGGTAAATGTTTAGCAATATTTATACAGCCAGATGTAATAGTGGGTTCTGTTGTTCATTTTGTTTGAGGTTCCTCAGAATAAAATCTGCTTTTGCTTGTTCAGAATTTTGCAACCTTTTGCTCTGAGGACTGAAAATTCATATTTTAAGTGCTTGCTTCAAGTCAAATTGTTTAGGAAAAAATTTTAGCCATTCCTGGAAGAAATGCTATGAGAAGTTTTCCTGAAATACTGAATTGGTTTTGACTTTTTCATACGGGAGTTTTGCCCACAGTTCATTAGAAAGCACTTTCATAAAACCTGTCTCTGAATTTGCATTTATTATAAATATTTGAAATTTTTCAGTTTTCACACGCGTGGTAGAGAATTAGAATTTAATGTCTGAAATCCCTAATGATTCTCTAATCACTGCACATATTGTTCCATTACTTATTTATATTGAGCTATCAAATTCCAAAGGAATATATTCAGTGAGAACCCAAGGCCATCTCATAGTCTGTATTTTCTCACTTAGACCTGACATCCTTTTTGGTAGGATAAATGAAAATAAAGTATATTAGTCACCAGCAAATTGTTCCAGAATGATGGGCCTGAGCAAATTCCCTTTTCAGTGCATTACAATGGGGCAAAATAGGTTTGTAAGATACATGTTATACATCTGGTGTAGTTTCCTAGTAGTGTGATTAATTAGTTACAAATTATGCTGGTGTTTGTTCTCTTACAAAAGAAGAAAATAAATGATTTATAGGTTCAATTTTGTTTCCTTATATTGATTTTAAGCATTTTATGATACCCTCACTTTTAAAAAGAGTCATACCTATGAAATTCCTTTTCAGAGTGTGGTCGAATAATTCCAGGTGTTGTAAAAGGAAGAAGAATTTCACAATTTTATGTGGAGAAGACACCAGACAAAATCACAGGACTATGCTTATATTTTGTTCGCTATAAGAATGACACCTCCATAAATGAAAAAACTATACATGAGGTACTCTGTCATATATTTTAAAAACTGAAAGCTTTAAAAGCAGCTATTTCCTGTTTCATTATTTTTTTCACTGTTGTCATGTAGCTAAAGTTACTGGTAACTGCTTTGCTCTCCATTTTGGGTAAAGAATGAATAGCTGTATTGCTTCAGCAAATACTTGTGAATTTAGTGTTTTACAGGATTATTGTTAAAGAAATCAGCATTTAGATTAATTTCTCATTCTTCTTGATGTTTTTGAAGAGGTTAAAACCGCTAAATATGTTTTAGTTGTGATCAAAATCCCTAAACTACAAGGAGCACCGAGAAGACTTTATTCCAAATAAAGGTACAGGAAAGGTCCAGGAGTTTACCTGTACCTTTCTGGTTTATGTGTCTTTGATAAATAAAATACAAAATACACATTTGTCCTGTGTAAATTATGTGGCATAAGATTTTTTGCTTTACAAGACAAAATTCTTATATAAGCGTGAGCTTCATGATTGTTCATAGCTACACGTCTTTGTATTTGGGCAGTGCTTAAGGGACTGTAGATTGGTAACAAGTAGTTTTACATATGTGTCTTATAATTAGTATTACTTCAAATTCTTCAGACAGAAAATCCATTATTAGTTTACATGCTTTATATTTCATATTAAAATATTCCATTCCTTTTGAGAGCTAAGGTGAAAGAGAAAAAACACTATTAGAAGTAGGATACAAGATCTGTCTTTATCAAGAGCCTTAATATTGGTCATAAATATTACTTTTGCGTCAGATTCCTCCCAAATTAATTCCAAATGCTGAAGGGATAAGGAAAGGAAATTTATGTTCTAGGAAGCTTGCTATGTGATGTATGTTAATACTTGCTTATTTGAAGGACATTTAAAAGACTGGAATATTATAAATAGTCAGACCTTGTATTATTTTGGAGAGTAGGAAAACGCTTAACCTGTTTCAAAGTAATATCTGTTCAGTCAGATAATTGCTTCTAGTATAATTTCAGATACGGACATTCAGAGATTTTTTTGTTACTTGCATTTCATGCATTAGTACCGAATTGTGGGTGAGAACATTTTTCTACTGTTTAAAAATCTCCGAACTGTGTGAGATAGGGAAATAACTGAAGTAACAAAAGCATAACCTGACAGCTTTTAAAACCTCTATTAAATAATTATTAACTTTCCTTTTTTATTGAAAGCACTATCTTATAGGCACACTGGAGGTGTCCTCTGCAATGATTTTCTCTCCTTAAAGTTTTTTTTGGCATATTGGAGTGGTTTTATAAAAATACACTGAACTTACAATACTGTTTCTAGTGTAAGTTACTGCTTTGATAACAATCATTTTTTTACTCTGCAGGAAATTTCCTTTGGTATTTTGGATGCTACTAATGGACTCCTACCTGGTGTTAAGGATGTAATAGAAAAGGTTTTTCTCCCTGCTATCCTAGCAACAAGTAATTGGGGTACTTTAGGTCAGTCCAAAGAGGATACAAAAGACAAGCAGAATTTTGTGGAAACAATTAACAGATACATTTCATTTTTAGGAGGTAAGCATTGCATTTAGGAAACAAACTAGAGGAAATCTACTTAAGGATTTCCGTTTAAAGGCAGTAGTGCATAGATAAGGAACTCTTCACATTCTTCAAGGAAAAATAAAATTATGAATTACTTGCATAGTATATACATGGGTAGATTCTTTTGTTAAGAAAATAGTGATACATTAGTTTTAAGGAGTATCACTCCACTTAAACCAGAATTTTCTGCTTTATGTGAGTGCAGTAAAGTGCTATTATATTGAAACAACACTGACTGCAGATGTATATTTTCAAATTTAAACTCCTTTGACTGGTGGAAATTTATTTTAAAGTCTTAATTGGTTCTGTATTGTAATTGTGCTTTTCTCAGGTGCTGCAGCAAGCATTGAAGGAATGGTTGAGTTGAAAAAAATAGATGACATTAATTTTTCTGAACTCCAGACCTTTGATAAAATAGCTGCAGCTGCTGACAATTATGACACAGTTCACCAGCTAGAGGAAGTACTTATGATATGGTATAGACAAATTGAACACGTAAGTTGTTGTTTTAACACATCAGTTCAGCATGAATATGGATAAATATTTATAAATTATATGTGAGACTTGCCTGAAGTTAGCCAAAGGCTTCAGCTGCATCTCCACCCAAGTTAACGACAAGTGCTCTCCTTCTATGCACAAGTGAAGTTACGTAGATAGTCCTTATGCCTCGGAATTTACGGTCTAGCAAGAATAAGAGTTTTGAACAATTAATACACAAATAGCAAGAAGAGAACAGAGGGTTGCAGGACTAATAACACTGGTGAGGACCACGTATGTATATAGAGCATACCTAATTGTACATTACCTGTTAAGTTTCTGCTGCCACTCCTTGTGGGAAATACTGCTCTTAGAAAGATTTTTGGTCAGGCCCAGCAGGGCATTTTTTATCCTGTGTAAGTCTTGCATGGTAAGGTCTCAGTTATCCAAGAAATTAGCATCTGAGACTTCCATGAAAAAGAGAGACTCCTTTGTCGAAATACAGAATCTGTGGAGGCAGGGATACTCTTCTTACAAGGCATACTATACTTAGTGTGTTTAGCTTACAAGAATAAAAATGTAAAAGACATGTAAAAAGAGCTGACTGGATATATATCAACATACAGATGGATACATTTATGACTGATATCTAACATTTTTATTAAACTAGTTCTCGAAGTTCTGGACAAGTGAAGTTACATTTGGTGCATTTCAATCCCTGTGTTCTGATTAAAGAAAGACATATCTGTGTATAGTGATATTCACCCAGGGTATGACAGCAGCTGAACATATGTTTTGATTGCCTTAATTTCAGTTAAGAATATGACTAAGTGCAATTCAGACTTAGAATGCTTTTCCAAATGGGAGCCATTTTCATGTGTCCGTAACTGCAAGCTTGTTCCTTTCTAAGTGATTTTCCCCAAGAGCATTTCTTCTCTATAATGACTTGTCTATTCGCTGTAGCAGACATTTGATTCATTTATATTTTTTTTCAAATGGGTTGCAGGTTCTGATTGAGAGCAAGCAGATAAGGAGAGAAGCTAAGGATTCAGGTCCACTGACTGAACTGGAGAACTGGAAATACACGTCCGCTAAATTGAACTTTATTATTGAACAGATCAAAGGACAAGACTGTAAAGCTGTTATTAATGTTCTGAAAGTTGCACACTCTAAAATACTAAAGGTAATTTTTTTGTGCTGTTTTTATTATAAATGTTATGCTTTTGTTTTTTTTTTTTTCTATTTCATCTAAAAAAGATTTGCCAAGGAGAATTAAAAGAGGAAAATTTAGGTATGGTGCTTGTGTGCTGAATGTATTCAGACAAAGAACTAGACATTTCAGGGATACAGTCAAAACTGAACATAAAATATATGTATAATAAATACAATAAATTAACTTTTATTGCCTGCTTTGACAATGCCTCTTAAAAATTCATTTACCAAAGTTTACTTCTGACAAATGAGTGCAAGTTAAAGAAATAGTTTATTATGTATGAAGGTTTTCACAGTACTCTTTTCCCACTAGTCATGGCAAGAATTAGATAGCAAAATCACAGATGCAGCAAATGAATCAAAGGATAATGTGAAATACCTAGGCACACTTGAAAAAGTTTGTCAGCCACTTTATACCGCTGATATTGTAAGTATTCTTTTCATCATTCTTTATGCGTAGTTTAGGTATTTACAAAGAAATTCCAGAGCAAAATAAATCTTCCTTTCCTTATATTTACTTAAAAGTAATTTTTTCTAATTTACATTTCTAGCTTTTCTGATTTTTTTCTAAAAGCTTGTCAAGCTAAATGTTGAAGCATTCATTTATTATATATTTCATAAAATAAAGTATTTTGAAATATGTATTTAGTAAATAAGCATAAATACATATGGTTGCCTAATAAGTCAGTCCTACTGCTGGTATTTCTTTAAAAGCAATTAAAGCAGGTACATATTTTGTGATAAAAAAATCTCCAAATAGGTCTTGCCTTGAAAATTCCATGTGTGTCAATGATCACATAACTGTAACAAAAATACCAACATTTCAGTTACATAGAAAATAATGAAACCTAATAAGGTCCTGAATGGGTAAGAAAAATGTTTTAATACAGAATTTAGTATTATCTGCTTCTAGTCAGCTAGTCAGAGTTTAGATAACTGGTTGCCCAGGTACACTATTCAGTTCTAGTTTAAGGTATTAGTTATTTGGTATAATAACTATGAATTATTATAACAGGTGTATTTTCCTAATGATTGTTGCAAAATAGGATGAAAGGAGTAAGTACCCTAGAAAAAAAATGGTCATTGTCCTTTGTTTTTGAGTCCTTCATGTTTTGGTCCTATATGCCTCCTGCCCTCTGTCAGAAAGTGCTGCATTTCTTTTGAATCTCTGGCAGCTTAGGATCCTACTACCAAATTTTAACTGAGGAGAAGCAAAAGGACTCAGATAATATATGACACAGAGCTCATATTGCATGGAGTAGTGTAAGAGACAAGTATGATAAGCAGTGTTACTAAGCTGTTTATCTTCAGCTCTTCAAGGTATCACTAGAGGGTGCCAGGTACCAGGCCACAATGATGAGCTACTTCATAGGTGTTATGAAGATAAAATTCTTTGTATCATAAACAAAGACAGACATTACTGTGTGCAAACCCATTGAAGAGTTCATAATTTTACTAATACAGGATAGTTAATTAGAGTTGTTTAGTCTGGAACAATTTGGATACATATGAATTTCTGTTTAATAATGTTCCTGAGATCAAGTTAAGTTTAGATAGGATTTTTCTATGATGTTCAGCTTAAGAACAGTGATTTCTAAACTAAATATATCCTGTTTTAAACAGACCTTCATTCTGTGTAGAGTTGAATTTAGTATCTGGTATGGACAACTGTTTTACATATTAGTGAATAAGGAAGGGAGTACATGTGGATTTATGATGATATGTGGTGTGTGCGTAAAATAGCATTTGGTGTATGCAGTATCACACAGTGACATTTGTAGCTGAAGTAGGTTAATACATGAAAATTCAGACTGAGCATTTAACTTGAGGCTTTGAGTCACAGAAATTTCTACACAGTCTAGTATTCATGGTTTTATTTTTTGTCAAGGATTGAAAAACAAAACCTATAGACTCAGTCTCCTGATTCCATTTCAGGACTGGTGTTGGTGATGAACAACATGGACACAGATGGTTATTTCTATGTCATATAGCATTTCTTTCACACTCTTGCTAAATGCAAATGCCTGCTATGTTTATTCACAGTTTGAGTCTGCAACTCAAATTTGATTACAGGAGCTTGGTTCCATTGAGGGGTGACAGCCAAAATTACTTTCTTTATGTTCTGAATTGCAACTTTGACAAGTCCCCGATAATGTTAATGAATTATAATGTTTTACCTCCCCCCCACCAATACTTTAGACGTGTTTGAGCTACCGAGTACTTGTAATGCTGCAGTATGATTTTAACAACATGGACACTGATTTCACAAAATACGTGAAAGATTTAGATGTTTCATATAATAGTTGAAGGAATTAGGCATTCGTTAATGAAACTAACGTTGTGGCAATTATTTCACGAGTTTTATGAAGTGTCTGAATGAAACATTTTATGTAAAGGTTGTTACCACAATGAAAGTACATTTAGCAGCCTTACCTGAAGGAAAACAACATCACAGACAATTGCTGTCAGAAAAATACTTCCTATTGCACCAAAAAATGCAACCTGTACGTTTTGAATCAGTGTTCCATTTTGTTCATCAAAATAGCACATTACAATTATTCTTGTCTTGTAACATCTTTAATCTGATTTCTTAGCCAATGATCAAATGTTTTAAATGTTCTTGTTAGTTGAGGTTTGAAATATTATTGAGCATGGTTAGTCTTTTTTCATAAGAAAACTTTTGGTAAGATGACATGGCATTTTAAAGATTGATTCATGTGACTTAGGGAAAGATATAATTTAGAAGTTGTCAATAGAATAGAAATATAATTGCTAAGAATAGGAAGTAAATTTTTTCTTGGAACTCTGCTTTGAGGTATCAATGACACAGGGAATACCAAACTTGATAAAGGCTGTACAAATGATTCACCGTGTTTCAAAATATTACAATACTTCTGAGAGAATTACATCATTGCTTATAAAGGTAAGTATATTGAGCAAAATAATAATTTTAAAAATTGTATGATTTTTCAGAAGCAAATTTAATTTAGTTTAAATCAGTAGAACATTTGTTTAAAAATGATAGTAAATAGTGGAGTTCTGCATGGGAAAGGAAGACAACTCTGTTGATCACAAGAGGACTAAACTTGGATTACAGACTTCTCTTCTGAACGGAACTTTGTTTATTCTTGGTTTATTGGTGTTAACTTTTTATATTCTTGATTAATCCTCTGATCTAAATTAATCTGATCAGTTGTTTCCTAAATCACAGAGTCCACAAAGGCTCTTTTATTCTCAGCCTTGAAGAACTAATGGCAGATGGCCATCAGTCTGACCAGGCTGTTCCTCCAAAAAGTGGGAAAGACAAAAGGTTCCTGTTTTCCGAAGCAAGTCATACTCGAAAACTTAATTGAATTTCAGATCATAAACTTTACCTCCTTAAAGAGGAAATTAAGACTGACTGTGTTTTTATTCCAATGTCTTTTGCAGAATCCAGGTATTCACTGCATGCAAAGATGGTTTGTATAATGATTTTATAACAAAAAAATCCTTCATAAGTAAACCACACACCTGCAGTAAGCATACAGGGGAAATTCACAGTACACCCTCATTACACAGACACACACTTTTTGTTTCCTTACACCCCAGGGTTCAGCATAAAGTTTTGTTATATTTCAGTTTGAACTGGGATATTAAGAAGTATGTGCTTTTTCCAATCTATATCTATTCATGTCTGTGGCTGTTTTTCATATATCATATTAGGTATACATTGCCTGTCCTATAATGGGTCTTTGCACGTTTGTATATTAACTCTTGCTAGTGTCTATTATTTACTGGCCTAAGGGAGTGAATAGTTCACTGCAAAGGCTAATAAAAAACTGGTTACATGAAGCTATGCCAAGAAATAGCAAGGAAAAATCTGTATTTTAATCCAGTCATTTAAGGTCTCCCTTTACTCTTTGTTTCCAATTAAGGATCATCAGAGGTGACACTGAAGGTCCTATCTCCAACTTCATGAGTCATTTTCTTAAAGTTTGAGGCTGCCTTTGGTGGGGCAGTTTTCAGTCTTTTTTCAGTTAGGGATACTTAAGAGCTGCTTTACAGTACTCTCATGTCAGGAGAACTATTTTGAACTGTTCATATTTTTTAATAGACAAAAAATTCATCTACCTGTACCTGTCCTCTGTGATATGTCTTCTATGTCTGCACATACTTCTCTCTCTCTTTATGTCATTACTAAGTTTGGATTTTTGTGGTTGAGAAGTGGAAGAATGTTTTCTCCTTTTTATAGCAACAGAAAACCAGGGTAAAGACATACTACTAGGATACAAAATTCCTTAAGGGCAGTCTTTAAATAAGACTGCAAAGTGTCAAGATAACAATGTAAGTGAAGAATAGTTGTAATTCAATAAATTCTTTTTGTTCTTGAAGTTTGATTGATGACATTCTGTTTATGTATATGTATTGCTGAAATTTTAGGACTTACAAATACATCCTGGGACTTAAATATACATCTGGGAGTGTTCTCAGGGTTTTTATAGGGTGTTTGTTGTACATATTGCATATATTATTTAGCCATTATTATTTCCACAGGTGAAATTTATTCCAATCTGATAGTATTAATACATGCATGTGAGAATTTTGTTAGATTTTGTGAAACAGGCAAATTTCCTGTTAAGCCTGAGACCTACTTTTTTTCATTCATCTGCCCTAGGTTACAAATCAAATGGTCACAACATGTAAAGCATATATTACAGATGCTGGCTTGAATGGAGTCTGGGATCAGGAGACACCAACAGTCATTGGAAAAATCAACGTTTGTATTTTGGTGTTTTATTATTTACATGTCAAACCTACTGATTACCTGCTGATGTCATAAAGAAGCCCATACCAATATGTATCAAGTGCTTCACACCTCTTGGCTCTTTTTGTTTCATGATGCTTTGGATGTTTTCCAAAGAATTCTTAGCCCATGGGCATTGTTGAAATTACAATGGCCTCATCTTTATCAGCGTGGTCTGTCACTGACCTTGGAATTGGCATCTTTGCCATATGTGCAACCAAAGAATTAATAGTCCACATTTTTCCTCTTTGAGGAAGAGGGAATATGGAAGAGGGGATACCTCTGATATGGTACAATCTTCCTCTACCACAGGGAATCTGGTATTTGAATAGACCCTGACTTTATTACAGTAGCTTCCCATACAAGATTTCCTTGGCTTATCATGAAAGTTCAATGCTAAGATAGTCTTCCTCTTCTTCATTTGATGGTGATCTATTAAGAACAAATTAAGGGTATACAATATGCTATGGCAAATTATGTGGGGATACTGCTTGCCAATGTTAACGTAATTTCCACCTTCTCCTTTTCCAGGCCTCAGTTACTGAGTTCCTATCTTCCCCAAAAGACATAGAATACAGGGGAAGAATCACTGCCCTAGTCCTGCTGGCCGCACTAATGCTGATACAGGCCAGGATGCCATTGGCCTTCTTGGCCATGTGGGCACACTGCTGGCTCTTGTTCAGTCTACCATCAATCAGTACCCCCAGGTCCCTTTCTGCCTGGCCACTGTCCAGCCACTCTGTCCCCAGCCTGTAGTGCTGGAGGGGGTTGTTGTGGCCAAAGTGCAGGACGCAGCACTTGGTCTTGTTAAGCATCAAATTGTTGGATTCAGCCCATTGATCCAGCCTGTCCAGGTCCCTCTGCAGAGCCCTGCTACCCTCCAGCAGATTGACCCTGGCACCCACATCTCCAAATTTATTGATGGTGTACTCAATCCCCTCATCCAGATCATCAGTGAAGATATTAAACAGGACTGGGCCCAACACTGATCCCTGGGGGACACCACTAGTGTCTGGCTGTCTGCTGGATGCAGCACCATTCACCACCACTCTCTGGTTCAGTCTACTGTATTATTGAATGTTCGTGCATATGCTGCAAATATTTTCTACAGATACTGAAAGAAAACCACTGTATTTAAGTTGTTATTGCCTGTTGACTAAAACCAGATTAAGTGATAAGTAATGACTTTGGATTGTCAATAGGTTTGAGCCCTCACTTGTAAGCACAGCATAATGAGTACAGTATTTACTCCTTCACTTTTTAGGAATGCATATGTCTGTTGAAAGAATATCAGAAATGCTTTCATGAAGCTAAGCAAGATATTTTGGAAAATCTAGGAGAAAAGGCATTTGAAGTATCAGAAATGTACATTTTTGGAAAATCTGAAGCTTTTTGTAGGAGATTAGAAAAAGTGAGTATATTGTGTTCTGTTACTATTGGTAAAGAAGACGCGTCTCTCCAAAGAACAGTTTACAAAGTGGATGCTTGCCAACATACATGCTCTTAATCATCCTGTAAAGGAGTTTGTAACTCTCTGTTGAGAGAAATTAGGCACTTCCGCAGAGAAAGTCATCCCAATGCTTTATGCTATTACGTCACAGTTGCCTTCTCAACTTGTCAATTTATCTCTCTTAGTGTGGAGAGAAATAACCTGATTGATCTAGACTCAGATCATTATTTTAGGAGGTTTAAAATTATGTGAAAAATAACACACTTTTTCTTTTTTTGAATGAGACTGAAAACTCATGTTTACTGCCAAACACAGTTCTTCAGATGATTCTGCTGCTTGGTGTGGTCTTAATGTTAGGCTTGGTAATGCAGTGAAGGGATTTTAAACCGATATTCTTAGGTTTTGCGTGGAAAAGATAGTAGGTCATTCTTGGTGCAGAATAAGGTCAGACAAGGGATAAGATGATAATCATCACAAGGTAGGAATTCTGTCAGTCTTTGATGTATTTCTTCAACACTCATTATACATACTAATCTGTAGGGTTGGTTTTTTTTATTCTTTGAGATATCTTTTTGTCATCAGTATGTATGTGCCATGTTTTAACTCATTTTCCGTAATATTCTATTGGCTCTAGCAGTAAAACATAAAAAAACCCTCTTTATCATTCAGAAAACCAAAGCTTACTTTACTTTGTGTTGGATTGTTGTGAGAACTGATGTTGAAAACTGAATTAACCATGCTTATTGAAGATACTTGACTCAGACGCAACACATTTGTGAATGCAGTAGCTAGAGGAGTGGCTGCTGTTTATTTTTTTTAACTCAGGTTTTAGTTTATAGAAGAAATAACAAATAATTCATTTTGAGCATGAATATAATATCTTTATTTCAGATAATGGAGATGATAGCCATAGAACAGAATTTTAATGCACTGACTCTGTGTGCAATCGAAGGTATAGATCTTATGGCAGTAAAATTCAAAAATGTCTACCACATTTTTCAAAAGAAACCATATGACACCCTTGATCCACAAGTAACAGAATTTGATGTGGATTTTGTGAAATTCTTGTCAGAAGTTGAACGTTTAGAGGTAAGTAATACTATAACTTATTATAACTTACTTGGGGACATATCTATGGAACTGAATGTCAGTGAGACTTTGGATTGTGAATAGGCTACATTGTTCTTCCAAAGAGCATGGAGTTTGTGTTTGTCTGGAGGAGGCTTTTTCCATTCCTTCTTCTTTCAAAAGAAGGTGTAAAGTACATCAAACAGTCCTCACAGATGATTGTCACTCTGCAGCCAAAATGACAAAAATTATGAGACCTGAGAGAATGTTTTATGTGGAAGTCATTTATTAGCCTGAAGAAAGTAGTTAGATTTTGGACAGAACAAAGCTGCAACTAATTTGTTTATTTCATAGAATTGTATGACAGTATAGAAATTATTTGACTGAAACTAGCTATTTATTAATTATATTAAGCATAGACTGATGAAGGCTGCTATTTTTATTTTTCTAAGTAGTAACAATTGCAAATGCTACTATGTTAAGAAAATATCATCAAAATACTATTCTCTGACCAGAAAAACCGTACTGAATTATGTATTCTTTAGACACAGCTACAGACTTTTATGCGTAACTGTTTTCGGAAAATTGTGTCTTCACAGAATTCACTTCAGTTACTTCAAAGGTATTGGCAACTATGTTTTAAAGTATTTTAAAGTAACTTGAAATTATGGATTAGCAGAATTTAAACAACATAGCAAGTTTTAGAACAAAGGACCTAATTAAGAATTTTTCATTACTGATATTCTGAACCACATAATCATGATAAAATACATATTTTAGCTTTCTTATGGGAATCAATATATTTTGTTTCTTAATTTCATTAGATTATTTTTATACACAAGAGTGAATATATATGTTCACTATATATATATAGAATATTAAAGGAAAAGTCTAAAAAATACTAAGCAACAACACCTAAATATCCACCAGGGTAGAAATTTTCAACTTGCTTAAACTTCCTCAAAGCAAAAAAGTTTTCTACGTTCAAATGCATTTCCTAGATTTTTGCTTTATGTAATGTTCATATACCCCAAAATAAATTTTAAAAATTATTATTTTAGAAATGTCATTTTGGGTACTAATTTTTAATACAGGTTTCAAAATCTGAATATGCCATGCCTCCAAGAAGAAATAGCACGTACAGTTGGTTGTATTCTTCAACACTATGTAGCAGATCTTGAAGCTACTAAAAAGGTATTTTTTTTCCGTTCAGTAAGTTGTAAACCTCATGTTAAAATAGGAGCAAGCATTTTAATATGAATAATTTTTATTTATTCTGCCTATTTCAATAATTTACTCCCAATGCTCAGTTTATCATACTTCTATTTTCCTGTTACAGAAAACGGGCCTTAGTGTGTGGGCAATACAATATGCACAATTACTCTTGGAGCATAGTTCGTCATCACAATTTTAGTTTTTAAACCAAAATATTTTCTGTTATTTCTTCATCAGTTAAATTTAAAGAAGCATGTTCTTTACTGGCTGTGTACATTGGTTGCACGTACCTTCTGGATTTTGTTGTTATATGAGGTTTCTACAGTTAATTTGTGTTATAGGTAGCTATTATCAAATGCTGTGGCAGTATAAAATACATAATATAGTTAAATATAGGTAAATTGCATTTATGTTCATAATACAGTCATTTTTTGTGATTTTTGTAGTGCACCATGACTGAAGTATAAATGACAGTCAGCTTCTGGGGACTGCTCTTACCACTTGACTGTCAACTTTTGCTTTGTCCATAAAATAAACATCTGCATCAGAACTAGATGTCCAAACTCCCTTTCTGCTCAAGAAAGAAAGAATTACTCTAGAGTGAGTTAATCTGATCAATTTTATATCATGTCCTGAAGATTTAATAATTCCCTCCAAATGACCATTTTTTCTTCAATGAGTATTAAGGGAGTCTGGAAAACCAGACTGATGAAAAAGGTTTTTTGAGATGCTTACATTTTGTAAGATCAGCGATACAAGTTTACACAACGAATCAATATCTAAAAACTGTACTTATTACAAAATTATTCCTCCAAACAATGACTTACAACTGTAGCCTAGCAAAGCTGCTTGGATTTCTTTGGTTGGGGCTGTGCAGGAGACAGTGTAGGGTTAAGAAGACATGCTGGTTAGTGAAGAGTTTTGTCATCGCAGAGTCTGTGTTGTCACAGCCTGCGTCTGCATGCCTAAAGTTGAGTGGATACAAATACTCCTTTCTTCTGTCAAAGAATATGTCTTGATTCTCCTGACTAGTTCTAACTAATTATTAGATATTACTGGATTGCCTTTTATCTTTGCCAAGCAAATTATTTCTAATAAAAGGTAGTTCCTACTGCAATGCTGGTTCTAAAGTGATTGAATATTTTGTCAATGCAAATTTTGTACATTATAATTTTAGAGGGGGTTTTTTGTTTGTTTTTTTGGGGGGTTTTGTTTGTTTGTTTTTTATTGTAAGATAGCCATTCACTGAGCAGGGGACATTTTTTCTCATCTTGGGCACAGATAAAAGCATGGGCTGTGTATCCCGGAGTGCCTGCATGCATTTTGCTTACAAGTTAGTAGAAAAGTGCATATCATAGAATCCTAAATTATCCTATTTTGGAAGGGACCCACAAGAACCATTATGTCCAAATCCTGAGTAGCTAATAGTCAGATATGTGTATCTGAAGAACAGTGTTGATGTTTCTAGTCAGGAAAAAGATCTCGGGTAACAATATAGCTTGGGCCTCTCCTGAGGCCTGTTCCCAAGCGAAGGAGGAAAACCCCACAAGGGTTCTCCCAACACCACTTCCTTAAACAGCTTGCTTTTACAGCAGATGGCTTCAAAGGCAGGCATCAGACTTGGTCCTAAATACTGGCTGCTCAGCCCCTGGGTTCACGATGCCTTTTGGTGTACTCAGGACTCTGTCATAAGTAAGCACAGCTGAGAAACAGCATGAGATAATGAAGACAGGAGAGGTACCAGCAGTGATACGTGTGCCTCTCTGAAGTGTACCAAGTCAGGGAAGAAATATATTTTTCTCTCCTTGAACTGCTGTGTGACTTCACACAAATTTATTCTATTTGGGAGGAAGAAGAGACTGTGGTACCAGACAAAGCAGTTTAGCATTTCAATAGATTTTTGTTAATCCGTGTGTTTAATGATATTGTTCTTACTGTAGCTTTACCAAGCTCAGAAAGATGACCCTCCTCTTGCTCGAAACATGCCACCTATTGCAGGAAAGATATTGTGGGTGAGACAGCTGTTCAGAAGGGTAAATGAACCAATCAGCTATTTCCATGTAAGTTGATGTGCCAAAAAATTAGGTGTAACAGTGAACTCTCTTACTTCAGTAGAGTGATCATAAAGTTTCTGGTTATGATTATGTCACTTATTATATGCTAGGCAACATTTTTCTTTGTATATGTATACTGCTCTGCAGTAACCCTTGTTGTAGATCCAAGATGTAATGTTGGAATAGAACAGACTAGACTATTTCAGTTGAAACGAATCTTGAACAATTCTTGAAATATTTGAATGATTCACCTACAAAGCATCTAGGGTCTCCTGCCAAGTTATCTTCTATGTGAGAGAGGTTTTCACTTTCCTATTTCCCTCAGAAGTGAATAATGGTCATCTAAATCTGTTCCAAGGAAAACAGGCATAAATATTATTCCTGATTAAAAAAGGAATTTTTTACAATAAATTTTCAGTTATTCACTTTGAGTAGAACTGAGTATCCATTTCACTGTGAATTGCAGGTGTTTGTGACAGTATATTAAAGTAATTGCTCTTAGTGGTGTCAAATATTTAGTATTTATTCCTTAAAAGTTCTTACTGACTTTATTGCCCCGTAAATTTGAATCATAAATAATTGACACAGTTTTTAAGAACTCTGTCAGTATAATTCACGGTATTAACTTAGACTATGTATGGACAATAGTTAAACTGAGAAAAACC
Organism: Corvus cornix cornix; assembly: GCF_000738735.6. Lineage (NCBI taxonomy): Eukaryota > Metazoa > Chordata > Aves > Passeriformes > Corvidae > Corvus > Corvus cornix. Next base: position 30,234,918 of record NC_047056.1, on the reverse strand, counting down.
CAAGTGTTATGGGTGTTTTTGGATATAGTTTTAATTTGAATGTACTGTGTTTTAATAGAAACATTCGGATATCTTGGCAAGTCCAGAAGGTAAAGCAGTTGTTCAATCATACAACAAACTTGCATATGTATTGGTGGAGTTCGAGGTAGTCTATCATAATGCTTGGATGAAGGAAATGTCACAATTACAATATTGTAAGTAATTAAATGTGTACTTGCTTCTTTAAAATATTATTGAATGGCAGGTCAACACAAATCAAATCAGATACTTTTTTTAAGCCTCGTTTACCCTTAAAATATGCAGGTTAATCATGATTCAATTAGCAGGCTCATTAATACAATGTCAGTGCTTTACTGACCTTGAAAGTTGGTTTTGATGCGGAAGATTGCAGATTTGGTACACTGTTCGACAGATGACTGTCAACAGTAGTGACACAAATTTAACAGTAGTGACACAGATAACTTCGGTATTTAAATTCTCTGTGTGTACTATTTAATAACTCTTTCTGGTTTTTTTCCAGTATAATAATTCATAAGGTTGTATTGCCCCAGTCCCTCTAAGGACAGCTATTACTTAATGGCTAGAAATGTTTGGTATTCAAGCGTTGTGTTTCCAGGTCCGTAGAAAATAAATTTCAAAATTTTTTAACTTGGGCTGAGAAAAACTGCGACACAAATAAGACTGGATCTGAGGCTTTTTTAGTTTATGAATACAAAGCCAAAAGTTATGTAATGAAAGTTGGTTGTGTATTTTCTTTAACTGAAAACAACATGAAGCTATTTCACAAGTAACCATACATACTTAATCACTATATAGTAGTATTAGAAATCTTGATTTCATAATAATTTCTAGAACATAAACAATTTTTTGTCTTAGAAACTGATGCTAGAATGTCTTTACAGCCTTACAATCCACGATATTTGTGCGTCATCCTAAAACCGAGCAGTTCCTGGTTAATTTTGATCCACATATTCTAGAGATTGTACGAGAGACCAAATGTATGATAAAGTTGGGTCTGGAAGTACCAGAGCAAGCAGTCAAGATAGCAATAATGGAAAATAAACTGAAGTCAAACAAGTTGTACTTAGAGGTAGACTTGAAATGTATCATGATTGCTGTTTAAAAAATTAAAAAGAAAATGCGTTTAATCATAGAATTTTTTTCTATAGTTAAAGATTAAAGCTGGGTAAGAGGTAGTTTAAGATAAATTTGTGGAATACACAGGTGGGCATAGAAAATCTCATTTGAAAACCCTGTGCTAACTGCTGTGTGGGCTGGTAGATACTTAAATATAAGAATATATACTTCGTATACCCAGTGGCACACTAAGTATGCTTTGGTCACGAAATAATTAAAGCTATACAAAAAGTTTTCACTGCCTGAAAATCAGTAAAATGCAGTTTTATAGTTTTTGAGAAGAAAGATTGTACTTAATCTGGTTTGGAAGATATGGTGAGCCACAAAAGCGTGAAAAGTTTTGCAGGTTACCTGCAAGAGAAGTTGCATTTGTTATACCTTTTGTAGTATCTGCTGTTGTATTATTTCAAAGAGCCTATATCTTGGGGATGAGGTGTGTAATACAAGATTTCTCTGTGTGTGTGTGCATATGGCATAAGACAAGAGGTTACTTTTAAAACTGAGTTCACACCTGACTTAAGCATCTGGAGCACGATACTCAATTTTAAGAGGGTATTGTGACTTATGGTCACTAAAGTTCAAGCTGTCCTTAGTTCTAGAGAAAGATCATACTTTTTCTGGCTTTGTGCCTTAAGAAAATGTTGTACAAAAGTGGCTTTCATTCTTCCTTCTATAGCATGATACAAATTCATTACATTCCAGAAATTATATTCATAGGTATGTAATGTCTGTGTAAAATTCTACAATTGTTTTCAAATACAGCATTGTGCTGCTTTCAATGTCTTTTTCTGATGATTTGATTGCATGACAAATTGTTTGCTTCGGTAAAGAAATGCTAGAAATATTCTGCTTGATACTACCCTTTCTAATAATCAACAGGGTCTTGTCCAGTCTTACGAAGATTTGTGTAAAAAAACACCAAAAATTTTTGTAAATCTACTAACACCAAAAAGGAATAAGGTTGGTATTGCTACATACATTTCAGTATACCTCATAAGAAGTTAAAATAACTTAGTAATAATTTATAATTCTAAAATATTTAGATGGATCTGCATGTTGTAAACTTAATGAATTTTACTGAGACCTTTAAGACTAAAAATTTGCACATTGTATCCCTCATACAGTTCTCAAATAATGTGTATTACAATCAAATAATCTTAGTGCCTATGAGATAGAAGACCAGTAGAACAAAAAATATGGTTTTTGCGGTCTATTTACCTCCACAAATCTCTGGCTTTAACATGGAAGTTTGCTTGGAGAGAATTATTAACCTTGTGAATTGAGTCTCTTCAGTGGTGTAGAATGCTACACTATGATGTTATATGCTACACTAAAGGTACAGCTTGATTGGAGATGCAGAATGTCTATCCCACAAGCCATTTTGTTTTGCCAGACATTTACAAGTGTATGTATGTGACTGTTCTAAGTAACTCTCCCCTTTTTGGTTGTAAGTAGTCACACCAAAAGGTTGCAGAGTTTGTGTAAGTTTGTATAACTACAAAGTTGGACAGTAGTGTGAGGAGCAAAAAAACCGAGGCTGTAGTATGCCCTACCCTCCCCTTCCTATTGCATAGATTTCTTTGACCTTTTTTCTTGGAAACTTGTAATGTCCCTTGCACACCACTCTGTTTTATAAACAATATTAGTGATTCTACTAATAATGGCACTTGTTTTAATTGTTTTCTGTTGTGGCTTTTAAAAATCTATTAAATTATATTTTTATGCTTAGATGGACAATTTGTTGAGGCAAGGACTTACCATGTTGACTTGGTCATCTGTGACGCTGGAAACTTTCTTTCAAGAAGCTGATGAAGTTCTGCATATATTTAGACAGCTTTTGAGAAAGGTACACACTTGCTCACTACATAAATAAAACTAAAAGCTTACAGAAATTATTTCTAGGACACTATTTTTCATATTGGAACATAATCTGTACTTATTTTTGTATCATATGTAGAGATTTTGTTGCTTTATAAAATAGGTTCTTTTTTTTGAATAGGGATGTACTCAATGATTCTCTCCCGTTATTGCCATCATATGTTTGATTTTTGTTTCTGTCCAGAAAGTAGAATCAATTTCCACTCCTTGTCTTCAGATTCTGGGGCTTTCACTCTGATTTTCAGAGTCAATGCCTGTCTTTGAGTGCTTGTCCATGAGCGCAGCTGCATAAAAGGTACTTCCATGTAAATACTGTTGAGTGGAGAACTTTGGAACATTCACTCTATTCATAGCAGGCATGTTGTGAAACTGTGTCGTCTTTGTGCAGCCCATAAAATAATGAAGGAGAATATGCCTTTTCCTCACAGTTCTCTGCATGCTGCTCTGTGCTCTTTTACTGTCTTGGTATTTTTCATGTAATTTCTAAATTAATTTGATTCCATATTTAATATCTGCGTAAGTAATCTGGATGATGGGATCAAGCGTACCCTGACAAAGTTTGCCAACGACACCAAGCACAGCGGGAAAGGGGAGAGCCACCCTGCAGGAAGATCTGAATAGGTGTGAAGAGTGGACTAACAAGAACCTTAAAAATTTCAACGAGGACAAATATAAGGTCTTGTGCCTGGGCAAACATAATCTAGGAGTGCAGCATAGGCTGAGATCTGCCTGATCGGGCAAGAGCTCTCTGGAAAAGGACCTGGGCGTCCTGGTGGATAACAAGTTCAATGTGAGCAAACAGTGTGCTGCTGCAGCAAAGGAAGTCAACAGGATGCTGGGTTTCATCAACCAGCAGAGATAAAAAACTCACCATTCACCTCTACTCAGTCCTGGTCAGGCCAAACCTGGAACTGTGTTCAATTTTGGTCCCTGCTATATAGAAGGGATTTGGAGAGGGTTCAGGGAAGGGCCACAAAGATGATCAAAGGACTGAGAAGCCTGACAAATGAGGAAAAGCTGAGAGAAATTGGTTTGTTCAGCCTTGAGTAAAGAAGGCTTAGGGGAGACCTTACCATCGTGTGTAATGTTTGAAGATTGGAAAGATTCCTATTTGACACAGGAGGAAATTTTTTTGCAATGAGAACAGTCACTCATTGAAATAACCTCCCAGTGGAAGTGGTGGATTCCCCAGTGTTGGACAATTTTAAGACTCAGCTGAAGAGGGAGCTGGGACATCTTGTCTAGGCCATGCTTTTGCCAAGAGAGGTTGGACCAGATGATCCTTGAAGTCGTCTTCCAACCTGATACTCTATGATTCTTTGATTTAACATGCTTGAGGACCTGTGTTGGCTTGGTTTTTTTCTCAAGAATTTACCTTGACAGTCAGATTGCCCTTCTGGCTTGATAGTTGAACTATATGATTATTATCTCTTCTATGAATATCTTAAATCGTGTCTCTTGTGGTAGGAGATTGTTAGTCACTGGTCAGTATATGTAATTCTTTTTATGTATGGCAGAAAATCATAATTATGATCAAGTGCATTGTTTGCCACTGAAAACCAAAGCTGGAAAAAGGTTGTGCCAGAAATTAACAGTTTTGTAAGCCTGAGTATATCTGAAATAATCATGTTTTTGTGTAGAAACACTCTATTTTCATTAAGTATTTAGGTTGTATGCATTTTTTTTACTTTTCCCTCCCGTATCAATTAAAAAAAAGTTAACCTGGTTTAGACTCTTGATTGCTGTGAATGGGGTATTATTGACAAATAGGAAAAAAGTGATGTGAAACACAAGCATGAGGTGCTTTGTGAAAAACACGATCACAGATGCAGACTGTTTCAGATAAAACATTAAAAGCTGGACAGAAGTCAGTTTTACTTGGATTCTGCCATGGCAAAAAAAGTTCACTGTAGTTGACTGTATACTAATAATGGTGCAATTTAGAATCCAAATCCCAGCAAAAAACTATGTTGACTAAAAGAAGGAGAAAGACTGAAGATTAACCCATCAAGCAATTTATGGTAGACCCCCCTTGCCTTGCTGCTAGACTTGTGGTCAGTAAGATCATGAACAAGAATCTAATTACCTTGATTCTGTTACTCTGTTTTATTTGGTCTAGCAGCAGTGTATCTTGCATGACAGGAATGATTTAGGGTCTGACTTTCTATTGCTGCCTGTCTGCCTAAAACTGCAGTTAAACCAGCCAGAATCCTTTGGGAGTCTAGCCATTGTAAATAACCCTCAAGTTACCATAACTCTGGTTATTATTCCCTTTCTGAGAGGATTTTCTATTCTATAACATTCTTGTATTTATTTTTCTGCAAGACATTCTTTACCTGTTGGTGCTCTCTTAAGTAGAACATGTTATGCTTTAAAGATACGTGTGTGGTATTAATCTGATTTTCTCTTTTTAGGTTAATATTTTAAGTGAAGTGCAGATTGGTTCACTATTAAAAGAAATATCAAGTACTTCCTTACTTAGTTTACCAGTAGATGGTCCTATCAAAATAGAGGATCTGTTGACTGACAATGAGGTGTGTGCCACTTTATATCTTTCAACTTGAATTCTACGGCATGTTAGAAAAAATGCTTTAGTAAATGAAAATAAAACTAAAAAATAATTCTCTATGTAAAAATACAGAACTTTATTTGTAATTAAATTATTTTGGTTAAAACATTTTATATGAAGATATATTGGTTCTTTGGTATTTGAGATTCTTAAGCTGTATTATTTCATAGATAATCTTATTTAAGTGCTTTGTAATTAGATGAGATTTTTTTTGTTTATGAAGGACCTCAGACTTATATAGCCTTTCTTGCCCCCTATTTTTTCCAAATTGTTTTTTTAAAGGAGAAGGCAAAAAATACTTTCCAACAAGTATATTTCAAAATCTGAAAGTTTTCTTATTCCAAAATAGGCTAAAAATGTATAATCAAATCAGTGCAAGTAAATAAAATCATTAAGGACAGTTGAAACAGTATTTGGATAATTTCAGATTCGGACTGTGACCTCCCTTCAGTATTCAGGGTTTTTTTCAAGCACCTAAAAGTACCATTACATTTGATAAATGGATTTTTTTGGGGCATTAAAAGATAATGATAATATAACTGAAGATTTTTATAAATATACAAGTATATTTTAATAAATATCTATGTTTCATTGAAATAATTTATTCTGATAAGCACAATATTCAGGGAAATGTTTTGAATCTCCATAAAGAGGAACAGTAATAAAATAAGCAGTGTTACTAAGACAATTCATTGATGTTTTTATTTAACAGGATTATACTAAAGAATGTGCTGAATCCTTGAATATCAAAAGCATGCACATTGAAGATGCTGTTCAAGAACTAATAGATCTGTTTGAAAAGAATTACGAATTTCCATCTTCTAAGCCCTCAGAACCACAAGGTAGTTAGTGCTGCTTATTTAAATGAAGTGTTCTGTAGACTTAGCTAGTTTTTATCAAAAGTGATCTGTTATAGATAATTTTCTACACACTTCTCCCTCCCACTACGTTTTCATCAGTGTCACAGTCCTGCCTTCTTTAACCACTCTTAAACTAAACCACTAGCTCATGAAATACGGAGATACTTCAGTTTTGGTGGGGTTTCTAGAGTTGAAATCTGTCCTTCTGTTTAGATTAGCAAAGTACTTGCTCTAGAGGAAGAACATTAAAGTTCCATTTCTCTCAGTCACTGATCGTAACTCTCCCCCTTCACATCTCCCCAGCTGCAAGTGAAATACAGTGTTCCTCTCTTCTTAGCTATGTCAGTTTTTTGGTACTGTCCCTCTGCTTTTAACTTTCCTGCCACAGTAGAATTATGTCTCAAACACCAGTGCTTTGCTGGCTGGTCAGTTTAAATTAGTATAGTCAACTGCTGGCACATGCATGGCTGGTTCCCTCTTCTTTGGGGTGTCTCACAAAGATTTTAGAAGGTTCCGTACTGTTACAAGACAAATATTATATTTTAAGGAAAAATTTATTTCGAGGCTTAATCACTAATGGAGCTCTTTTCTTTCATAGGATGTTTTTCTTCTGGCTTCAGATTTCTCCAGCTATAGAGGCACAGTCAGGGTCAATACTCCAGGTGGTTTGATAGGATGCAAACAGAAAAAAGATGACACAAAAATACTTCTCTGTCTTTTGTTAAATTTTTTATACTGATTTTGATTTTTTTGGCCATTTTCACTGATACATTCATGTCTGCATATCTGTCTTTAGTAACAGATTGGTAGTGCACAGTGTTCATTATGCTAAGGATTATAGGCTGGACTCTTAACCACATTCCTGGTGTGAAAAAGTGTTATGAAATAAAACCAATTTTTGGTGAGCCAGGTATTACTAAAATAAAAGTCAATATTGTTTTGCCTCTAATGAGGGGACAGCATGCTTTAAAGCGGAATACATGTGAAATAACAATTATTTCTTTTTAAATTTGCAGTAAAACATATAGCATTTGAAAGTAAAGAAAAGGAGAAGGAAAAAACTCCTGCTGAAGAACCTCAAAGTGATGATAGCAAGGGCAATGATAAAGAAGAAGAGTTTAAAAAGGTATTTTGTGAAAATAAGGAAATTAATTTTTAGACCAATTGGATTAGTAAACGGGATCTTGAGTTTTGGTAGCTGCATATCTATGTTACAGAAAGACATCACATGGACAGTATCAAATATAATGCACAAATGATGAAATAACTTACCAAAAAAGTGAATTTAAGATAGATTTTAGCTTTCACAAGTATACTGCACATTATTCCAATTATCACCTTTATTAAACAAATTCTTGACATGAGTGGTAAGTGTAAAAATTGGAGAGAATAATGTGCATAAGGCACACCACAGGCTTTCCTTCTTGGGTAGACAGAAACCTTCATCCTTTCTAGTGTTCTCTTCCAACTTCACCAAGAAAGATTATCTTTGTACTTTTTCCATGAAGAATGCAATCTCTTCATACTCAGCAGAGAAGGAAAGTAAAGAACAAAGACTCTCAAACTTGCAAGCACAAATGTAATAATGCTATAAGGCTGCATCGTTTTTTGTAATAGTCATCATTTCATGTTGCTGTATTTTCATATTCTTAATCCAGTTGGATTCTACTCTATTTGTCTCATTCAAAATGGGTACATATGCACCAATATGCTTGAATAATTCATGTTTTGGTTTTGTGGTTTGTTTTCATGTTTGTCTTTTTTTTTAATATGGAGAGCTTTTCTGAAGGAACATGAGATTTCAAACAGATTTCAGGATTCTGTATCTGATTAAGACAAGTTGTTTCCATGTAGCTTTTCCATCTTTTCCATGTAGCTTTCACTTATTTACTTACTTACAACCCCCCAACTTCTTGCTTTGCATTTCTTATGTAGCTTAGAGCATAAATTCCTTCAGACAAAATCTATTAGGTTTGACTTACAACCTTTTGGCAGTAATTTTCAGGTTCCTATGTGAGTACGATGCTAAACAACGTCTGGTTTATTTATTACAGAATTGTAAAGACTTACATGCCTATTTCAGTCGCCGGCTGCTAATCAGCCTCCAGAAAGCAACCCGACTGTCTTTGGATCGTATTAAAAGAAGAATGAGTGTTTCAATGTAAGTTGCAAATGAAAGATTCCTTCAATAATGTGCACTCTTTATGAATTCTTTATGGTAATGGCAAGATCCATACAAAATCAGTCTCCTATATTGAGTGGGATTTCTATAGATTCTTCTCTGCTCGAACAGGCATACGCTTCAGAGGCAGAATTGTTTCAGTATAGTATATACTTAGAATTCTATTAAGAGAATTTATTTTACGCAAGTGAAGTTTATGATATTTTGTCATTAATGTGTGTTAAAGTCTGAATTACTTTTTTCTTTTTCTAAGGACATTTTTCATTTAAAATGTATTAAAATCCTTATCAAAGTCAATAGGAGTTTTTTTGTTGTTTCTTTCATATTTGTCTGCTGTATCGTACTGTTGAATCCTTCTTTATTTGGTTACTATGTCATGCCACAGCATTTAAAATTTTACTTTGCTCTTTGTTTTTAGGTTTTAATTTTAGTTTTGAGTAGGTTAACATCATATATTTATCATTTTGCACTAGCTCGTTATCTTTGAAACTTTCTTTTCATTCTGTTGAACAATTATCTAAAATGTAATGGGGCAACTTTTGCTCTTGATATATTGTTTCATGAAATGATCAGTGAGACCTTCTTATGCCCTCTTCAAAGTGCTGGCAGACTTGCATCATTCTGAACCTGAGAGATTAAAATCCAGATTCAGAAAATATTCTGGATGAAAAATTCTGAAAGCAGTGGCTGGATCCAAGCTAACCTTTGTCAGAATGGTGGAGCTCTAGGTATTTTCTTATCCTTTAAACAAGAAACTTCTGTAAGTTTTGGAAATAGTACATAATTTAATGTGAAAATTCTCCACGTGGGTTTCATCAGAAAATGTAGCTCAAAATTATATTTCTCAGTTAATCTGAGGAGGTTTTGTGGTGAAGTGTTTATGATATGTGTCAAAATTATTTTTCAGCAAATCTGAGGACATTACTCCTTTTCTAAAAGCAGAAGTACACCTTGATATTCCCAATCTGGTAAGTTTTATGTCATATAGGTAAGGTAAAATACACTGTCTTGTAGTAATCTCTGTATTTCCCCAAGTGCAGGGTGTGGGCACACTTCCACTGAACCAGCATCTGTTCCAAAGAATAGCAGTTGCTCACGTCTTTCAGTGAGCTGAGAGCACTGATGGAATGTGCTCGCAGTCCCAGTGTTCTGGCCTCTGTCTCAGTGGTTCTTGCAGAACCTGGCCTTTTAACCTTATGTGATTTAGCAGTTACACTGCGATCTGTTCATCCGTGTTCTTTGCAGAATGATTACAGTTCCCCTCACGTGTAGTAGCTGCATTACTGGAATAGGTTCTTCATGTTGCTTTATTTTTTTTATTATTATTATTACTATTATTATTATTTGTTTTAACTCTTACTTGTGTAATCTAAATCCTTTTGTTGAATTTCAATAATGAACATTATCTTTGCTTAGTTTGGCTTTAGTCACCTAAATGGGAAGTTAGATGACCAGAATGAGGAACACTGAACAAAAACAGAAGATTCAAAACCAGAAAAAGGAACTGTGGACTTCTATGTGCAGGGGAAAAAGATTGCGAAGAACTAAAGCATTAATTTGTTTTCCTTTTGTAGAGTAAGATAACTATGTGTCAGCAATATGTATTTTTTATTTTATGAGGGAAGGTAACTTAATATTTCTCAAATGTCTTACAAAGATTAATGGTTTTATATTGAAATTACAATGAAAGAAAGGTTCTGTTTTAAGGTGATATTCCTTTGACATTGAACTGTTGTTCATATTGGCATTCTGTTATATATGCACACTGTGTGTGTGTGTACACATGATATGTAAGTTCTGTCAAAAGTATAGAGTGTTTACCTTGTTGATATTTGTAGAAGGATAAAGCTCCAAACTCTACCCACTGCAAAGGAAGTACATATTTCTTTCCAGTCCTCAAATGCTTGGCTGATCCAGGGCAGTAATCAAGTAATTCTGGGTAAAATACCACTTTGCTAATGCTAATAAGGTTTTGCAAGAGCCTTGCTTTTATGTATGCAGCTGCTCAATCTGTGAAAGTGATTTATAGGTAATCAGAATCACTTTTAAGCGGTTTACATCCCAGTCCTGAGCGCTCTTGTGGATGATTCTATCATTTTAAAATGATAACTTGAGCATGAAAGCTGTAAGATTTTGTTCGAAGACAATATGTGAGGATTGAGCATATCACAAGAGTGATAATTCTTCTGAATTTTAACAAGAAATTATGTTTTTCTTTTCTTCCCTGAATTGCTCTCACATAATTTCCTTCTCCTGCTCGTATTTTGGAGAAACTCATGTGTGCCTTTATCTTATCCTGTATAGAACTATTTTCAACAAGCACAGAACAAAGTCACCATTAGCATTATTGTTGACAAAGCAATTCAAAAAGTTCTGGATTCAGGACATTATGGCTGTTTGTGTTCTACTAAATAAAACTGGCTAGAGTGTGTTCTTCGACCCCGAAGTGAGCTAACATGACATGGTGTGTACCTGCAATAGTGTTTTCTCCCTGAAACCAGAAGTTGGCATTCAAACTGTGCATCAGGAGCAGCCCCTGTCATGTTTTATTCATCAAACTGCCCCTGATGTTTTTCTTGGAATGTGCTTCTTTGCATCATCCCAAACTATGCTATGGGACCATACTAGCATTTATACAGTATGGATGATGGCTACCAGATCCTCTGTTTTGTCCCTATCCGGTTTGCTAGTTGTTCTCAGTTCAGATCAGGAATAAATCTTGTCCTTCCTGTTCGCTTTATCACGTACTCTGGTAACTGAATACAGGTTCTCTTCCTCTTCTGACTTGGGTCAGAATTACGTCACAAATTCCTTGCCAAATATACAAATGGAAAACCTCAGGCCTACTGCCTGGAGTTCCATTAATTTACTAAACGCTGTGCTCTAGCAAGTTTTTGAGGTAATACTACCTTTCTGAGACAAGAAACACAGCATTTATTCAACTTGGACCTCAGACATGTTGATCCAGCTGATTTTTGTTTGCATGAAATTACAGTGTAAATATATTTATATGTTGCTAATGAGTGTTTTAGGTCACTCAGAAAATCACCAGCAAAGGTATCAGTAAAAGCAGTTTTAATTTAGAAGTGAAAGCGTGACAAAGTTCGTTGGCAAGATTCACTCTACTACTTACTAGATGGTTAAAGCATACAGAGAAAAATCAGAATAAAATCTAAAACAAATCAATCTAAAATGAACCTAAAATTCTCTACTTGGAGGATGGGCACAGGAAAGGGTAAGGTTTAAAAAGGAATAAGGGAGACCCTCCTGTTGAGTCACGAGGTTCAGAGTGGACCCCTTTACCAAACTTAACTCCAGACTTGGCCAACAGTCCAGGCCTAAATCTTTAACAGCACTTAAACTTAACAGCACTGATTTACACTGTAGCCTGATTTAAACAGTCAAACAAAAGGTTCAGCAGAATTTACTATAAGCACAACAGTAACTCACTTATAGGTCTAGCTTACATATGAATCTAATGTACCTAAGCATCTAAGAGAACAACACAGTACATTTGCTACAGCATGTTCACACACACGCACACAGACCTAAAGGAGTGTGTACAAGGTGTACAAGTGTGTACCCGCAAAAAATTCCCCAGAGTTCAGTGAAGTGCTCATGTCGATGCCTTTGCATCTTCTCAATGGGCAAAGGGTAGAGCCTTGAGGAGCTGGAGTATCAGTCGAGGATCTGTCATCAATGTTCGGCAGTGATCCTCCAAGTACAGCAAACTTGAGAGTTCTCTGGCTCTGAGAGCCCCACTCAGAGGGGCGTTGCAGGTCACATCCCGCTGTGGTCCAGGAGAGCTCAAAGGGTCTCGTGTAGGACTGCTGTTTATAGGGTCGCAAGGGAGTTGGCTTTAGTCACAGCAGTTTTCCATCTTGGCCGCAGTTCAAGTTGGTAACTTTCTTTGAAAGTTCAAATAACAATAATGTTGTTCCACTCAAGTTGTTATTCAGGCAAGAAAAATAAGTTTCCAAGGCTGTTTTTATAAAAGACAGGAGCTCTTTAGCTCACAACCTAAGCTCCTGGGAGCAGATGGTGTTTCTGATAAGCTCAAGAAGAGCTGAGCCCAGGTGCTGTTTATCAAGGCCAAGCTTTAATGAACATTTCTGAGATCATAGGGAGGCCCGAGAAGGCTGAGAGGTGGTGGTTGTACCATAGCATACAATTTCTAATGCTTTGTTATTCTGGAGTGTAAAAAACAAGGCTTGTAACGTATTCCCACACATTAGATAAAAGTCATTATAAAAATGATGCTTAAAATGTTGTAGGAATTTTAAAAATAGTCGTAAAAAAGCCAATAAATCTATCTGCTTTTATACTTGATTGACATTTCACCCACAGTATGACTGCATAATGAGATTAAAGGTCACTACAGTATGTTTCATCTCTTTAGAAGCAATTCTGAGCCAGACAACCTGCTAAAGTTATCTTTACCAGCTTCTCTTCTGGGGTAAGCTCTACAATTCACTATGAGAGGAGTAAGACTGAGGTCTCAAAAATGACAATCAGTTGCATTTATTTCAACAATAGTTCAACTGTTTTAAATAGGTGATCGTTCCCAGTTTAGATGAGATACAGCAAGCCATCAGTCGCATGATTCATTTAACACTGGAAGTAAATCGCGGAGTTGCTCAGTGGGGACAGAGGCATTTGCAAAAATCTATTTTAAAAACAGAACCAGGCACGCAGCAAGCATCTGCAGGCTTTGGATCACAAGGAAAAAAAGCCAAAAAAGGGGAAAGTAAGTGCTTTGTTTAGTTTTTTTTTACTCTTTACTTTTTGATTTAATAACTATGCCGTATATAAATATTTGTGAATAAGCTCACTTTTCATCAGAGAAGCCTACTGTGGATTGTTTTACATTAGTTTTTTGGGTTTATTTTGATTTAATTAGCTGTATGTTTCAGAAATAGCTTTTCAGGCTTACATAAGCATTACAACTCTGAAAAACAATAAGCAAAATAGCTTTGAGAAATTGCTAGATTCTGAATCTTTTGCTTAATTTAAGGCAAAATAAGCTCGCCAATCATTCTTTTTACCTACTTATTGTGGAATGTGTATAATGATATAGTTGAAATCATAAACCATGATTTTATATTAAATCTCATTGAAACATTGAGATACAACTTGAGCCAGATTTCAGGAAAGATTTTAATTGCTGAATGTATTCCTAGATTGGATTATAAAACACCTCAAATTTTTTTTCATGTGAATAGTCAGAGTGGAGACAGACCTACATCCATTTTAGTCAAATACTTTATTCCCTAATATTGTTTCCAAGCATCTCTCCATGCACTTTGCAAGCAACCATAAAAGCCTAAATATGTTTTTACCATCAGGTTTTCGTAGCTGTTTGGCTGACCCAGTGATATGCAATCCAGTTATATCTTTGTTATCATTCTTTTGGAAAGTCTGTAACATCTTGGAAAGTTTTTCTTTCTGACAGTCCACAGCTGATACTTTATTCTTCTACTGACGTGTCTTGTTATGATTCTAACCTCTTTTAGTGGGCTTCCAGTAGGGTGCCAGGAGCCAAGCCTTGTCAGACGGTCATAGTCTTTTCCTCTGCTGTGTCAAAATACAGCATCAGCAGTGGCCGTTTTCATCACCTTTAGCTAGACATCAGCAGCACCTGGGGGAGTATGTTAATGTTTGGGCAATGAGATTATGGAGTACACCGGTAAGGATGGGTCAATCTGAGACTGTTTCCAGTGAGCAGACCCCAGAAAATGTCTTCAGAGTAAAAGGGAATTTGGAGTTGCCTTAAATCCCCCTCATTAAACAATGTATGTAGTGGGAAGGGTGGATTTTTCTTCTTCTTCATTCACTGAAATCCACTTCAAAATGCTCAGGTATTGGTATCACAGAAGCAGCTCATCAGATCTCAAGAACATCAGTTTCTATATTGACCCTGACTGTTTCAGCAATTAAAGAGTTCAAGAAGCTTACACTACTTTAAGCAGTATACACAATTTAAAAACTTTAATTATAAGAATTTTTTAAAAGTATGAACTAATGTGGAATGTTTGTGAAGCCTTTGATGTTCTCCTTACAGTTAAATAAAAATGGAGAAAACGAAATTTGTGAATGAAGAAGACTATTTTCTTTCAGTTTGAAAACCTTCATTTTAAACTGAATTTGCTCTAGCTGTGTAGTGGCTGGCATGAGCTGGCAGCTGGTACTTCACATTAAGCAGTCAAACACATGTTTGAAGAAGGATGTTCAGCCTTACTGAAGAGCATCATTGCTCAACTTGGTATGCATAGGCTTAGAAGAGAATTCTAACCAGACTGTCAACAGTTCATTGATTTATATATAATTTTATTTTACAGAAGGAACAGATGATACGGTTGTCAGAAAGCTAAAGAATTTTTACTCAGGTGTTGCAGAAAATGAAGCTATTACTAAAATAATTGTGCTTCTCTCTTCTGCTGGGAATTCTCTAAAAGAAGGAGCTAGTGAAGTTCTGCAGGAGTTTGATAAATACAAGGAGCTGTGGACAGAAGATAAAGATACCAAGTTTCAGGTCAGTTTAACGATGGTCACCTACAGGACTGTTCTTCATTAATCCTGTCTTTTGAAATCTGAAAACATTGGGAAAAATCAAGGAAAAAAAGATGTAGAAAACACATTTACAGCTGAAATTCTTGTTTTATCTTTTCATAGGAATGGTACTATATCTCCTGAGGAGAAGTAATAGCATTTTACTTCTGTGTAAAGTAAATTTTTGTGTTGTGGTTTGCCTTTTCCTGCTTCTGTGCCATTCTAGATACTAAAAACCTGGTAATTGCTTTATTTTATTAGTGTAACTCTGGATTTTAGGCCACAAGAAACCAACCCAGTCTGATATGAGGGATGTCTCTATGCAAACACAGGTAGCACAGGGAATCAACAAGAGTTAAGAGACATGCACCCACCTGCAAGGCTCCTGGTATCACAGAGATATGGTGGGATGGCTCCTGTGAGTGGAGTGTTGGAATGGAGGGACACAGGCTCTTTAGGAAGGCTAGGCAGGGAAGACCAGGTCAGGATTAAAAGGAGGGCTGGGACAGGTGACGTTATAGTGGGGCTCTGCTACAGGCTGCCTGACCAGGAAGTCCATGCAGATGAGACCTTCTGTGGCCAGACAGGAGCAGCCTTGCAGTCACAAATCCTGATCCTCCTGGGGGACTTCAACCACTCTGATATCTGCTGGAGGGACAACACAGCCGGGCGTAAGAAATCCAGAAGGCTCCTGGAATGTGTTGATGATACTTCTTTCTCGAAGATATTGAAGAGCCAGTGAGGAGAGGTGCCATGCTGTACCTTGTTCTCACCAACAAGGAGGATCTGGTGGGGAATATGAAGCTCAAGGGCAGTGACCATGGCTGCAATGACCATGAAATGGTGGAATTCAAGATCTGTTTATGTGGGCTAAAACCCCACCAATTCATATGTAGGGCTGAAAATTTGCTGTTAGCCTAAATAAAAATTTTAAGTCTAATCAAATTAATGTTATTAGCTTGATCTAGTTACTACTGAGGAATAGGATACTGCTACAGTGAAAGCTTCAATAATAAGGCAGTTAAGTTTTATAAACACATGCTTTAATTTCTACATTCTTCCTTTTCCACTTCCATGTTAACCCTTCCACTGCTTGTCTGAGTACTTTCGGACAGAAGAGTAGAAGTGGGATAAAGCTTTCAGCACCTATTACTTGCCAATGCAATGTAAGCATAATCAATAAAGGTCTTAAGTAACATTTCTGAAATGCAGATTTTCAGAATGACAAAACTTCTCTACCCTTGAGTTCTGCTCAGGGAACTACTTAGAAAATGTATTTTATTGTGATTGTTTCACATATAATTTGGCTTATGAGGTAGTCTTTCTGTAAGTGTGGGCATGTAGTTGATCTCTGTCACCCGTTTTCACAAAACACTTAGGTCCTTAATATATCTTGGTTATCTGTTTCTCTGTTAAATTTCGTTGGAATTTCCCAAAAAGGTTGAGTGTTAGTGACAGAGAAATTGATAAACATTCATTTTACTCTGCTAGCAAGGCTACAGAATGCTAAAAACAAGTATAATATTGGTATACATTTTCAGTAATTACTGAGTAAGTTACAACATGTTTTACCAAAATTATGGACAAGGACATTTGTTGATTGATGTTTTAAACTACACACAGGAATTTTTTGCTACTGATCCCTCCCTGTCTGAAATTAGAGAAGAAATACTTCACTATGATACTTTTGAACAAGAGATGAAAAATTTAAAACCCGTTATTCTATTTGGTCCAATTGAATTACACACAGGTATGGTATTTTCTTATCTTAGTATGTACAGTAAGATAATGAGTAAAATAGTCACAGAATCACAGAAGATGCACAGGTGAAAGGGACCCACAAGGATCATGGAATCCAGCTCCTGGCCCTGCACACCATGTGCGTGAGAGCATTGTCCAAACACTTCCTGAACTCTGCCAGGCTGGTGCTGTGACCACTTCCCTGGGGAGCCTGTTCCAGTGCCCAACCATCCTCTGGGTGAAGAGCCTTTTCCTAATATCCAACCTAACCCTCCCTTCACACAACTTCAGGCCATTCCCTTGGGTCCTGTCACTGGTCACTACAGAGCAGAGATCAGTGCCTGCCTTCCTCTTCTCCTCATGAGGAAGCTGTAACTGCAATGAGGTCTCCTCTCAGTCTCCTCCAGGCTGAACAGACCCAGTGACCTCAGCTGCTCCTCACACGGCTTCCCCTCAAGGCCCTTCACCATCGTCACAGCCCTCCTTTGGATGCTCTCCAATAGTTTAATGTCTTTCTTACGTCGTGGTGACCTAAGCTGCACACAATACTCAAGGTGAGGCCTCCCCAGTGCAGAGCAGAGCAGGACAATCCCTCCCTTGCCCAGCTGGCGATGCTGTGCCTGATTCACCCCAGGACATGCTTGGCCCTCCTGGCTGCCAGGGCACTGCTGACTCACGTCCAACTTTCCATCAACTAGAACCTCCAAGTGCCTTTCCATGGCACTGCTTTCCAGCATCTCATTCCTCAGTCTGTCCGTACATCCAGGGTTGCCCCATCCCAGGTGCAGAATAGGGCACTTTCCCTTGTTGAACTTTACGTGGCTGGTGATTGCCCAGCCCTCTGATTTGTTAGGGTCTCTCTGCAGGTCCTCTCTGACTTCAAGCGAGTCAACAGCTCCACCTAGTCTGTGAACTTGCTTAGTATCCCTTTGAGTTCTGTGTCCAAGTCATTTATGAAGAGGTTGAAGAACACAGGGTTTAAAATAGAGCCCTGTGGAACCCCACTAGTGACAGGTTGCCAATCTGATGTCACCTCATTCACTGTAACCCTTTGTCTTCCTTGCACATCAGAGAAGCAGAAGCTGCCTGCTTTGAAGACTAGAGTTCATTTCAGGATCTTGGTGGTGTGTTAACCATATTTCTTTCAGTGAACAAGCAAAAATGTCACTGCTGACTGCATATCCTCATCCAGTTCCTGGATGCAGTTTCTTCTGAATGAGATCACTCTGGAAAACACTATCTATTATTGTGTGAGCAAGAGTAGTAAGAAAGAGTGTATCCAAAAGAATATGGATTTTGTTGATGGTCACAGTACTCCCTCACCTGTGACCACTGCGACAAAGGGACCCAAGTCCTCTAGGTTACAGAACAAGGATATTAAATGTCTTTTATTATCTGGGACAGAAGGTAGTTTCTTGGACTCAGTTTAGGTTTGGGATTTGATTTATTGTGATTTACAGATTCTAACTTCTGGCAGGATGTGCTAAGTTTCTTGAATTACCCCTGGGCTTCAGGAATCATCTCTTTAATGTTAATAGCCACATTATTAAGGGAGAATCTGTATCTGCTGTAAAATTTGTTTTGTGAGCAGAAATGTTATATGCTGTTAGTATCTTTTGCTTTCTTTTACCAGAGTACAAAATGCTGCCTGATAAAATCCTAATTTATTCTGAAAATAAGTTAAAATTCTTGACTTTTCTGTCTCTTCAATGTTGGTTTGTGTTTATATATTAACTGCATATAACATGTGTCACCTTACAGTTTCAGCTGTGAACTAGTTCAAGTCCCAGTATTGAAATCTCAAGATACCATTTCCTCAATGAGTATAAACCATCTACATATCACAGATCTTTATACATTTGGTTAATATATATCAAAGCTATTCTCTGAAAATCCACATTAATAAGTAGATATTTTGTTCTTTATTCATCTTCTCTATGTGCTCCACTAGGTAAGCTTACCAATATGTTTTTTAGATACCATAATATACAATAAAACAACAGAAATATATTTAATTATAGTTGAAATTGTTCTGAAACTTTTAAAATGCTATAATTGAATTGCTTGTCTGCTGTTTTCTAATTGCTGTTAAAGAATGTGATGATGTGGGCTTTTTAAACAGAAAAATGTTAAGATATGGATTGAGTAATTTTTTTTTATTGTTTTTTAAAACCAGGACCACTGAAAACAGCTTTAACAATTGAAGCAAATTCCTGGAAGATGGTCCTCTGTCGTTATTTAAATGAGGACTATAAAAAGAAATTGCTAGACATTTTGTCGTTCATAAATGACCACATAAAGAAATTGTCTCGACCTCTGTCTGACTTAGATGATGTCAGATTAGCAATGGAAGCTTTATCTACCATTCAAGAAAAGAGACTAGAAATAGATATGTCTATGGGACCTATTGAAGTAAGATGACTTTTAATTTGTTATATTGAATAAATATTATTATTATTAATAGTAATACTATATATAATTGGTGTCACAGGATAAGATAAACCTTGAACTCTAACAATGAGTTCACTGTCTTGAAGGAACTAGGCTGAAGATGGGAAGCCAAATTTTTTTATTTTTAATATTATAAATTATGAATCAGGTAATTCGATAGATTCTGTATTAATACAAAACAGAAAAAAATATTCTTTCTCAAATTATAAACGCAATCTAGGAGACAACATGCAGAAAATAAGAAGATGATAACACAAGATAAGGGAGCACTATGCTCCCTTTTTCTTTTCGTTAGCCTTAATCCTCTTCTTGCTTTTTCTCTGTTTGTAAACAAACATCTTGATCATCTAACCCCTTGAAATATAGCCAGAGAATATCACAGAGCCACACATCATGGTATGCTGTCAAAAACTTGCAATGTTCTTTTAGTTTTTCCTATAAGAAGCTGAAAGAAGCTAAAACAAGCTCATTACATTTTTTAAGTATTTGGTATTTACTTTCACTCTCTGAAACAGCTTAACAGAACAAGTTAGTTTTGTATTTTCATCCACCTTTTGAAGAATTAATTTTTTAAGATTTTCTTTCTTAAAGACTGATCTATGACACTAGAAAGGAGTTTCAGTAATTGTTTTCACTTTTGCTAGTTTTGTCGTAAGAATGTGGATTTTGTCTTAGCAATTTATGCAGTGGTCTGTAAGAAAACAATCAGTTCTGTGATCAAAAGTTGTAAACTGTGGAAATACAGCTGCCTTCTTAAGTGTGTATCAAGTATGTTAGAAAGTCTTACTCTTACACCAAAAAGAAGAACCTGAACAATTTAAACATTTAAAGTAGTATTCACATCTACTAAATGTTATTATTCTGTCTTCAGGATATGATAATCATACTCATAGCTGTTAAATAAAGCAAGCAAGAGGAACTGAGAGGAGCTTGCTAGGTTTTACATGTGTAGGAAATGATGCAAACTTTATAAATAAATAAAAGGTATTTAAAAAGATGAAGAATTAATATTTTTGTTTATTATTATTATTATTATTATTATTACTGTGCTTCTGCCACTTGGAGATGAATATTGAAGATAATGATCTTTCCCAAACTACTTACATTCCACATATCTCGTGAACGTTTACTTCCTTCCTACATTATTGTAATGAGTTCTGTCAATGTCAGTAGAGCTAGTCATGTTAAAAAGTCACTCCTGGATCCTCTTTCTCCTTCTCCAGGAGATGAATAACCCTAGACACCAGTGCAGGCTGGGTAGAAATCAGTTTTGCTGTGTAAGAACTGAGTTTCTTGGTGTACACCAAAGTGAATGTAAGCCAGAAAAGTACCCTTGCAACCAAGGGGCTTAAGGGTCTCCTGGGCCTTTCCTGGGCCTTTTACAAGTTGTGCTGCCACCAGGTTGAGGGATGTGATTCCCTCTGCTCTACACTATGAGATTTATCTGGAGTGCTGTGTCCAGTGCTGGGCTTCTCATTACAGACTGACATGGATATACTGGCGTGAGTCCAGCAAATGGTGAATACAATATGAAGATGAACTTATTTTTAAATAATGCAATGTATGTAGGAGGAGGATCATAAAGCAGAAGATATGCAAACAAATTGCAGATGAGAACAAGCAATAAGGAAGGTTCATTCCATTACAGATACATATACATGTTTTTGACAGTTTGGCAAACTTAGCAATAAAGATTTTATAGATGATATGGCAAAATATTTATAGATTTGTAATTTAGTGTGCAAAGTTATTCAGAGTTAGGAAAAATTCATTAAAATCTGCATTCAGGTGGAATGTAGATAATTGGAATAAAATACCATTGAGATGATAAAATTTTATATTTTCTGATTTTAAATCTGTGGTGTTTGTATATGTTTTCCTAGTATTTCATCCAAGACATCTTTGAAGAAATAGTTTTTCCTGTTGTTCCCTAGTTCTTCATTCCTCATCCTTATTAAAAAAAAAAACAGTTATGCCTAAAATACATGAGGAGATTTTCTTTGAAATGTTTTTTACAGATTTGATCTGTGTTCCCTCAAATGAACTTATATTATATTCCTAAGACTTTATTTTTTCATTCAGGAAGCCTATGGCATTTTAAATGCATTTAAAGTGGAAATTACAAAAGAGGAATCAGAAGGTGTTGATTCAATGAGATATGCTTTTAATAAATTAAAAACTCAAGCTGTAAGTACTTAAAATTATGTTATTTTCCTTTTGTTGAAAACATGTTAGTTTCTTCAGGTTACAAATAAGTGTGAGACCAATTGTCCATCCTCTCTGACTTCTCACTCTTGACATCAGTTGTGCACCAGTGTCTATATCTTCTATTAATATGTTCATTTTCTAATTTCATTTTTATAGATAACTTTGATATTTAAATATTACTGTAGCTTTTAGATATATGTTTGCGATCTGCAAGAAAATGTTCTTTCTGCTCTCCTTCATTTCCAGTTTTTGTGTCATTCTTGTCTGATCAGGGAGTTTATTACCCTTAGATTACATTTTTCTAAGAAGTGCAAGCTCTGCACTTACCCCTAAGTGGTAGTTGTACATTCACCTTTATTATTTAGGACAGCCTTTTATCCCTCAACAGCTCCTTTTCAATTGAGTATTTTATGTAATGGGGGTGGTTAGATGGAAATATGTAGATATTTGGTTGAATCAATTAAGTTACATGCTATTCCACAGATTAATCACTCAGGAAAGGACTCAAGAGTATGTTTTACATTTTGTGCAGCTCTTGGTTATTTCTCTCAATGTTTTGAACAAAGAAAAAGAAATTCACTAAAGAGAAGGCTGAGCCCTCTGTGAGAAAGATGACTCTAATATCTTGGGGTTTGAGAATTTTTGGAGGGAGGAGAGAAAGAGAATAGGATCTTCTTGTTCCATCACCCCTTTGTAATGAAACACATTCCTTTAAAGGCCAGTGTGAGATTTTATTATGGTTTTTGGTTGAGGTGGTTTGGTTTTTTCCCCCACATTTCCTGTCAAAAATTTAACATATAGCACCATAAAAGGAAAAAACTTTATTTAGCTTAAAATAATCAATTTTTGTTCAAAAATTTGATATATTTTATTCATAATTTTGATTTATATCTAACTCAAATATCTGTTTGTGATTCTTACAGAAATAACTTTTATTTTAATCTTTTCCATGGTAGATTGAAGTCCAAGATGAGTTGGTTGAAGTTCAGCCCAAATTTAAGAGTAATTTGCTAGAATCAGTTGCAGTTTTTCAGGAGGATGTATCACACTTTGAAACAGCGTATGAAACGGTAAATGAATTTAGTAGTGGCATGTAAGATTTGGACTCAGTGTTTCATTTCAGGAGTTGGGTGCCAGAATTTTGTTCTGCTCAGCTACTGATATTTGATGCCATGGTTAATAAGCAGTCATCGTTGTAGGTCAAACTTTTCAGTATGAAGAAATAGCAGTGCACACAACTCTATAGAGAAAGAAAAGAAACCCTGGTGATACAACTTGTAATGAAATTGTAATTATAAAGCACAAATTAATTTAGAAACTGTAGTACATGTTATGGCATCATTGCAAACACACCAACATTAAAAAGGATCACTGTCTGGGTTTTGTTATTTTCAGCAAAATAACAAAAGTATGAAAAGTTAGAGTCTAGTCCTGTTGAGTTTAATTAAGGTAAGGAATTTTCAATTCCATCGAAGTTATCTTTTCTTAGATTTACCATTGTAAGTATTGCATTACCGATGCACAACTTGATTGGAATTTGACTAACAAAAATTATGTATTCTGTGATGATCTATAAATATAGAGTGGCCTTCCATCACTTTGAGAATTAATATTCCATTTTTGTTGACTGCTTATTTGAAAGGAAGGACCTATGGTTCCAAGTATTCCACCTCAGGAAGCCAGTAAGAGGCTGCAGATCTTTCAGGTAAGAAAGTAAACTGTTGAATTTGCAACTAATTAATTAAATCTGTTCTTGCTTATCATAACAAGTTTAACAAATGATAATTTGCATATTCTGTGTAACATTATGTTATCTATAGTTTCTCTCACGTAATGTTTTCCTTAATGTGGAAGGATTGATCTGTAATCTTTCTTCAGTTTTCATATTTTGTGAGCAGAAATCATCAATTTGAAGTAATAAAAGCAGTAGAAAAGGAAAGAGTCAATTACGACACCTTGATAATGGCTTAAAAGAAGTCGGGTTACAAAGCAGTCATGAGCCAATCTTCTCATCTTTTAAAGATCACATTTTTCATTAGATAATTGTCTTTCAACTCGGTATTTATTTGTTAATTCATAGGTCCAGGAACAGTATTTTCTCGATTTTTAATCCTACTTCTTTTTTTCTGCAAGTTATAGTAACTTGAATAGTACTTTTGTCAGTCTTACATATTGTATAGATTGTAAAAAGTAAATTCAAAGTTTGTGAAAAGCACTGAGTGACTAACAGAAGATTCTTAATCCTTCTAATGCACTAATATGTACTGAAAATTGAGTGATTCTGGTTAAATTTGTTGAATTTCTTGATTCACCGAGAGAATACTCTGTACTTTTGGGTACTAGTTGCAAAAATCACTCTTCTTTTTATTTTTGTATGGCGATCACATCCTTTGGACAGCAGTTATACTTTGAAAATAATTGTGTTGTTTGGCACTCTGATGTTTTTCTTCAGGCTATATATTTGTTTATATAAAAAAAAAATTCAGATATTTTACATATACATCTAATAGAACTAATAAAAGTTTAAAACTGTTTAATGGTTTATTTTTAGGCAATTTTAAATTACAGCTTATAAACTTCTATTTTCATTTGTTCTGTATGAAACAACTTAACCAGGTTAACTTTGACGAGCTGTGGAGAAAGTTTATCACGTACTCAGCTGGTGAACGGTTGTTTGGATTGCCTGTCACCGAGTATGAAATATTGCATAGAGTCAGGTAACTGTGGAAATATGCCTGTCTTGAGTGTGTATCAAGTATGTTAGAAAGCCTTAGGCTTACATCAAAGGAAGAAATATTATAATAGACAAGCTTTCCATTTTGTCGAATAAAATAAATAAATACTTAAATAAAAATTCAAAAGTTCTAAAGAATTTGTCAATTAAAAAAATTATATTTATTTATTATTGTAACATAATGACACCAGATGATTTTAATGTGTATAAATACTATATTAAGGAGCAATATGCCCTGTTCTAGACATACAGATAGAAATAGAAATATATATATAAAAATGGATGAGTAAATAGAGTATTATATATTAAGGTATGGTAGAAAGCAAAGAAGAACATGTAAGAAAAGGCCACTCTATCATGATATATGAAGAATTTAACTACAGCTTTTATGAAAGTCTGAATTTTTTGAGCAGCTGTGCAAATGATGATCAGATTCTGAACTTTTTTCACCAGCCATTTCAATAGTTTGCTGATGATTCACGCCAGATGAGGATCTCACTGTTTCTGGCTGGTTTTAGATCAGAGTTTTAGTTCAGATTCAGAGAGTGCTTCTAAGTAAATTGACTGTTTCCACTTGCCAGTTCTGCTTTGCACTGCAGAGCCAGCTCAGGGCATATAACCTAGGTTTCTTTTGGACTAATGGAAGTTTTGGAGAACTAGGGAAAAGCAAAACTTCCCCCAGATATGTTTAGTGGGGATATTAGATCCTTAGCACCAACCATCTGCTCTTTTTTTGTGGATTTTTAAAAATTAAGTATTCTTTTCTACATTAAGAAACATACTCTAATTGTCTACCTGTACTTTTTGTATCTTTATTACATATATAATATATTTAAATATTGTGAGATATCCAGAGAGCTGATTGAAATTATTGGTATAATTGCTTTTTTTTTCCAGGAAGGAGTTAGGCTTGCTTCAGAAATTGTATGGATTATATGACACTGTAATAAGCACTATCAATGGTTATTATGACATACTTTGGACAGAGATAGATATTGAAAAAATCACTACTGAACTTATGGAGTTTCAAACCAGGTACGTTTAACATATAGTATGTTACAAATAGTAACAGATGTTAAATGCCTTAAGATTTAGGTGAGTTCAGTAGAGCCATTGATATATTTATCAAAGCTTCCATGAATAAGGTTTATTGTAAAAAAAAAGATTATTCAAGAAGGAGTGAAATAACACCATACTTTTACTTAACCAGCCTTTTACCTGTAGCTTTGATAATTGATGGGCATACAATCAGTCGAAGCATTGATCTCATTAGCTAAACCAACCAAAAGGTTAGGAGGACTTAAATTTTATTTGTAAAAGGTAGGTTCTTCAACTTGGATGATTAAGTTTTGAATACAAGAATATACAAGATTTTAAGTTTTGAATACAAGAATAACAGGTGCAAAATTCTTTCCCCCTCAGAGAAAGGTGGGTAGGTGTTAAACATCCAGTTTGACATCGAGCAGGGAGCTAAACCAACATGAATATACCAGCAACCAGCCAGCACTGACACCTCTAAGCCACACACATGCTGCTGTATTGTTCCTAATTACTGGGAGTATGAAATTTTATCAGTGGGAGCTAGAGAAACAAGTGATAAAGGATGCAGAACCAAGGATTTATTGTTTTTCCTGATAAGGATATACTTTGTCATTTGCAATGGGGCATTCCTGTGGAAGGTCGCCTGCTCAGTACTTGGTGTGTCAGCTCTTTAAAAGTGTGGTCAAAGAGATAGATATTTATTTGTCTGTTCTCAGGCTTTTTTCCACAGTAGAAGTATATAATTTTCATTAGTGAATGGATTCAGAACCACTAACCAAAAGTGGAGGAGGCAGTCCTATTTATCTCATTTTCATGTCTGTCTCCATATTGGTATGTTAATAAGTGCCATCTATTTTACTGGTATTTAAATTGAAGAAAATATTATATTTGTACAAGGATTTCATACGTGAAATTTAGCTAATTTTTCTTTGTTTTTTCTTTTCCAATAAAGAGTTTCTGATGATAGGCAGCAGATAACTATGTTTTAATGGAAATTACAGTTTTGAGGGGTTTTTTTTATTTGCAGGGAAAATATCAGTTTGAGACTATTAAATATTATGACTTGTAAGTAGGGCATTTGTATTCGTTTTTTCCTAAACAGGTAGGCAAGCTGACATAGAAAATGTTGACCTCAATACAATCCACTTCGTATCTCCTTGTTTAAACTCTTGTTTAAACAATTCTATTTTGACAGAACAGGCATTTACTACTGTATCACTTTAATTTAACTGCAGGTGCCGTAGACTACCTAAAGGCCTCCACCACTGGCAAGCTTTTTCAGATCTCAAGAAAAGAATTGAGGATTTTATTGAGTGTTGTTCTTTGCTGGAAATGATGTCTGACAAAGCAATGAAGCAAAGACACTGGGATCGTATTGCTGAAACAACAGGACATCAATTTGATATAGAATCTGAAACCTTCTGCCTTCGAAACATCATGGAAGCACCAATTCTTCAAAATAAAGAAGACATTGAGGTAGGTACATACATTTTTCCCCTCCTTG
Organism: Corvus cornix cornix; assembly: GCF_000738735.6. NCBI lineage: Eukaryota > Metazoa > Chordata > Aves > Passeriformes > Corvidae > Corvus > Corvus cornix. The sequence continues at coordinate 30,208,065 of NC_047056.1, read as the reverse complement.
TTCATTTTATATTGTCATCAAAAATAATGTGATTGCTTATAAAACAGTTACCCTCTTTAAAAATGATTACTTCACTGAAGTCCTTGACTCCCAATCAGACCACACTAGTCTAAAACAATTTGTGTTTTATTTAGAAGCTGTTATCTATGTGAGTTATGACAGAGGTAGCAGCTGAAATCTCTAGACACTTGTTTTTAGATAATCTCTTCACATTCTGCCTGCCATTATTTTTTCTTATTTTCTGAGCTCTTTTTAAACAGGAAAAAATCCTCAAATAAAACTTCACATGATCATGGTTACCTAATTTTTTACCTTTGTTGTTGGTTCATAGTTTTGTAGATAAATCAGAAAATTTAAATGAAGACTTCATGCTTAATAATCTTTAATATTAAGACTTTTCTAGATGATTATGCCTTCTTTTGAACCACATGACTTCAAAAACCACCTCATATAACTTGTGAAAACTCAGTGGGGTTTCCGTGTTTCATATAGTAAAGACACATGCAAAAACTTACTGTATCTATGCTTGATTTATATGGGAGCATTCCAAGGTGATCTGCTTAATTTTGAATTAAGCTCTGATTTGAATAGAACATTGGACTTGACCTCTCCAGCTTGAACTATTCTTAGATTTTGTGATTCTGTAACTGAAATGTGGTAAGAGTCAGAGTCCATCTGGTGATGAGTCTATATCACTACCCCTCCTCAGCCTTGTAGAAATTATGATCCAAAAATCTTTTTACACAGAAATAACGAAATGTGAAGCCACAGAAAATATATATCCATCCATTTCCATGTGTGCTTTTTTCAGTTATCCATACATATAATTTGAGTGAGTAAAATTTGTGATATCTGCATTTTTTAATATTCTATTTTAATCTTCTATGGCTAGATGTGCAGTATTAGGAAAGATTTCATTTCACAAGATTAGAGAATCTAAAATGTGGTTCTTTCTTTGCAGGATATATGCATATCTGCTATGAAGGAAAAGGATATAGAAGCCAAACTATCTCAAGTCGCTGAAATCTGGGGAGTCCAAAGTCTGAGCTTTTCACAGTTCAAATCAAGAGGAGAGTTACTGTTAAAGGGAATTGAATCAGCAGAAATTATGATACTGATGGAGGACAGTTTAATGATACTTGATTCTTTGCTGTCCAATAGGTACTTGGAATTGTTCATGTATGGCATTTTCACAAACACACTGCAATAGCAATGATACTATTATTGAGCTAAATCAGCAGTAAATTTGAATTAAATATTTTTTTAATGAAAAAAAGTGTTACAAGGCCTAATGAAAAGCATCCTTATGTGAAAGACTTCCATGCACATTCAATTGAGACAACTTTTGTCTCAATATACTTGAATGTAATCAAGCTGGTAAAATCTTTCCATGAGGTTGTTCTTATTCTATGTGAAATAAGAGTTAGTTTGTTCTGGGTATGGGGTTTTTTTCACCATTGTAAGAATTTATTTTATAATAGCTTTATTTAGAATTAAATGATTTATGCTTCTTATCCTCTTTTAGATACAATACTGCATTTAAAAAGCAAATTCAGAGCTGGGTTTATAAACTAAGCAACTCTTCACGCATAATTGAAGAATGGCTGGTTGTGCAGAACCTCTGGATTTATCTGGAAGCTGTTTTTGTAGCAGGAGATATTGCAAAAGAGTTACCCCAGGTAAAATTTACAATGCTTGCCTATTATTTTGTATTAAAATCTTTCTGTGCAATAGTTTTCAACATATTATGCTTTGGTTTTCCTATATATAGGAAGCAAAGCGTTTTCAGAATATTGACAAATCATGGGTAAAAATAATGCAACGAGCTCATGAAAACTCAAATGTAGTTGCCTGCTGTGTTGGAGATGATACCATGGAACAACTTCTCCCTCATTTACATGAACAGTTGGAAGTATGTCAGAAATCACTTACAGGGTATGAATTGTTTGGTTTTTAATGCTCTATTATATTGTAAATAATTTGTATGAAACATTAATTGTATTTCAGTCTTACTTACACTCCTATATAGAAAAAATTGCAACCTGAAATAGTTTAATAAAAATTTTGTTCAATTTTAAAGATATCTAGAGAAGAAAAGACTGCTGTTTCCAAGATTCTTTTTTATTTCTGATCCTGCACTTGTTGAAATTCTTGGACAAGCAAGTGATTCTCATACAATCCAGGTACAAACTTAGTGATTTTTTTCTACTTATATAAAAATAATTAGAATATGGAGGAGCATTTAATAATATGGGATGCAAACATTTTCTTTTTATAAAGTTTGCTTGAAAAAAAATTGTTTCTTGCTCTCTGTTTTTTAGAAAAATGTGAAATGATACCTGTAATTCAAAACAATCTTCAAAATTCAGAACACTAGAATATGATTTCATCAAGTGATTTGCTGGTGGTTTCTTTCACAACTAAACTAATAGAAGGGACCTTGTGAGGCTTTCCTGCTTTGCATATTGCAAAATTCATCCAGCTAGTCTGGATTGTTATTGAGGGTTGATTGAGATAAGCCAGTTGATCTCTGCTGGATCATCTCTGGAAACTGTAAAAACGCAATAGACAGATAAAATTCTACACAACCATTTCTGTAATCGTTACCTACAGATGGCCAAAAATTTATCTGTAGGTTCAGATGAACTTTTGCAGGATAACCTTATTTGAGATATTTTTTTCTGTTTCCTAATGCTAAATATTTACATTGAATGATTCCTGAATTATCCTTACAGCCACATCTGACTTCCATATCTGACAACATAAATGAAGTAGAGTTTCACCCAAAGGATTATGATCGCATACTGGCAGTCATATCAAGAGAAGGAGAAAAAATTTCAGTAATTATCTGATTTTTTTTTTCTAGAAACATTAATAGATAAATAATTTTATTATTGAACATATAAGATGTATTGCGGTGAATTATTGTTAATTACAAAAAAATATTTCAAGGATTGTTGTTAACAAGACTAGAATATGTCTTCATTAAATAAGTTTCTTGGATATTAATTGAAGTAAAATCTGTAGCTGTCATGGATAGAAATTTAGTAACTATGTAGTATCTCATATTTGTGAACAGAAGGTTGGTAAGTATGTTCTATTTCATACCTTTTACTTTCATTAATTTTATAGTTGGACACTCCAGTGCTTGCAAAAGGACCAGTAGAAATTTGGTTGAAGATTTTATTGCAAGTTCAGCAGAAGTCATTGCATGGCATAATTAGGGCAGCATTTTACCAAATTAGCGACCCAGGATATCAGTTGCTGAGTTTTCTTAATCAATTCCCAGCTCAGGTAAGAATACGAGATGTGGATGTGTGTGTGCAGCCTGGCTTGCATATGGGGGCAGGTGCAAGGTAAAGAGCACGTGGGATTGCCTGTATGAGGAAGTTTTCATAAGGTAAACAAGGGGAAGGATCTGGTCAGTAGAAAGCAATCCTTAATCACTTCAATTTTGGTACCCAGATATAGCATAATATTTTTCTTGCCATCTGCTTTAAATTTAGTTTTTTTAGTTCTCTTGGAGAATATAAAGTAGAGCTTGTATTTTCTGTAATGGATATTGAATCCCCTTCAGCTGCAAATAAAATTGTATGTGCAGATTGATTTCTCTCATAATTTAAGATTGCAAGAACTATGATTATGATTATTTATCTCATAATTTACAAGATTTGCCTCCTAGTTCATGTATTTGTCACTATGATAGTGCAGTCCTAGTACAATGCTATGTTGAAGGATTCCAGAATCTCCTCCGTCTTACTGATAATTCATAAATTTCATTAAAAAGTAATGATCTGTTTCCCATCCTGAATTCTGAATCTGTAATTTGCTGATTGGTACAGTGCTGGGTGTAATTTTTAATAAAAATTCTGCAGATATTAAAACTGGCCAGTAGGTTGCTATTTAAAAAAAAATCAATACATTTAAATATTTAATAGAATTATCCTAAAGTATTTATAATTGTGTGTTGTCTCAGCAATGTTTATTTGAAAATTTTCACTGCCTTTAACAAATAAGGACTGTCTTGTTTGCATGTCAGACATTTTGATGTGGCTTTATTACCATCTGCATTTCACATCTTGCTAATACAAATGTTCTTATGGTCAAAAAATTGCTTGTGTTAAAAGGGTTTGGCCAAGAAATTTTTACAAAGTAAAGCTGTGTTAGAGAAGAGAGAAGAAATTGGGCAAAATAGTTACAAATGAAATGTTTTCTTTAAACTGCCTGTTTCCTGGCTCAGCTGCTGCTGATACAGGTAGCATGAAATAGTCACATCTAAAATTTATTTTATTTATGTTTGACTAATTGGTCATTCTAAAATTAATTCTTTTAGACTCTACTTGTGATATCTCACCATTTTAAAATCATCAGGCTATCTTCTAAAACACAAACTCTGTAACCATGAGCTCACTACAAGCATAGGGAGCCAGAAAAGTAGAAAGAGATGTTGAGTAAAATTTTTAGGGCTTGTTGCTTTGTGAATATAGAAATGTGGGGAATAAAGGTAATAAAGGGATACAGTGCTTATCTATCATTTTTTGTTGTGGGTATTATAAATCAAAAGAAATCTGAGACAGTTGTTTATGTACAATATCCTGTAACTCTCTAGATTGATTTGGAAGCAAAATAACTTGCAGTTTAATGTTCTCTAGGCTGTACTGCAGGCATGACAGAATGTTAGGAGGCAAGCCATCCTGTGGTCAGTGAAAATGCACAGCATTTTAATGGTCTTTAATTAGTTACAAATAGGCAATTGGAAATTTTCAGAAGGTCTTTTTCCCCCTGAGCCAGTTAGGTTTGTACTACTGGAGTACTCCAAAGGATTAGAAGTGAAACTGACACCAGTCCTTAGTTTGAGCGTATCTCACTGTGTGACAAATGTTTGTAAAATTTGTAAGTGCCTTTTCAGCAGGTTGGGCAGCAGAGCCAATTAATTCAAGCGTGGTGTCCTGGTGAGATAGATTCATGCTGGATATAGTGATATTTTGGAGCTGTCTACACCATAATTTATTGTTCCTATTATACCTAAGGCTTGTGTAACGCAGCTGGAGTTCAACAAGTGGTTAGTTTGTATGTTTTTCATGTATTACATTTTTAGGTTGGATTACTGGGAATTCAAATATTGTGGACACGTGATGGAGAAGAAGCTCTGCGCCATGCTAAGGATGACAAAAAAATCATGGATGTAACCAATGCTAGATTTCTGGATATTCTGAATACATTGATTAGCCAGACCACACAGGATCTTTCCAAGTTTGAGAGAGTGAAATTTGAAACACTTATTACCATTCATGTGCATCAGCGTGATATTTTTGATGATTTGGTAAAGTATGGATTTTGATTTCTGGAAGCTAAATGCGTTTTCTATCATAATACTCTTTCTTATATGAGATAGTTACAGTTACATGTGTATGCACATATAAGAGAAAGATGTCCGTTATTTCACCACAGTAAAAATAATACAATTTTGCTTAAACTAGAATAATATTAATTAGTTCTGTCAGCTAAATATATTTGCCAAATGTTTACACTTTTCTTGGAATATTTAAATTTTCCATGCCTTCCTATAGAATTTCTTTTGGTAGATAAAACTTAAAGTATTTCCTTCCTTTGAAAAACTGTTCTACTACTCTTACTTGCACAACTTAAAAAGCTGCGACTGCTGAGGGTGTTGTAACTGTAACATCACTGCCTCTTGACTTTACAGAATCTCAGTTGGCACAAGGCTGCACATTCCCAAGGAGACTACACAGAACAGAAACAAAAAACCTACTGAAATCTGCAGATAGTTGCAATCCTATACTTGAACTTTTGAGACTGTGCTAAACTGTTACCATTCCTTTATTCTTCGAGGAATGGCGTCCTTCAACACTGTCCCTCACATATTTCCAGAGGCTTTTTAGATACAGCATTTGCTTCTATACCTCAGTCACATCCTTCCCTCATCACACCCTTTGTTGCAACGAGTTTGGTGGATTTACTGGTATGCTATTTGCATTTCTCACTTGGAAAGCAGACTGTCCTACCAAAGCAGTTGAAGATTTATTTGGTAACACAGATGTTGGGATGATTGGGTTACATGATCAAGATGTTTTTAATATCAGTTTAGCATACATCTGAAGATGTTATGTGATGCTTATTGTATTTAAGTTTACTTACACAAGATCTGAGTAATCACTCATTATTCACATACAAATCAGCATTTTATCACAATTGATACAGGCAATAAATGTAGATGCTCAGTTATAACACATACTTTTACTTTCTTTTAAGGTAAAAATGAACATCAGAACACCAACTGATTTTGAGTGGTTAAAGCAGTCTAGATTCTACTACAAAGAGGATTATGATCACGTCATCGTAGCAATTACAGATGTTGATTTTATTTACCAAAATGAATTTTTGGGTTGCACTGATCGTCTGGTTATAACACCTCTTACAGACAGGTTAGAAAAGCATTTCTAGATAAGGAGTACTTTTAATATTTATAGTGTTTATTTAACATTTATCTTTAAAGAGAGAAAATCTGAGTTAAGTCCTGTGTGGGTTAGAGCATTCATGAAAACATTCTCCTACATTTGCTTAATATACTCTTCTAGAAAAGGTAGAGTAGAGTCTCACTAATCTGTACATTTATCACTGCCCAGTCTTAAAAAGAACACTTAGTAACAGAAATTCATTGTTTTAAGGTTATATAGTAACATGTACTTTAGCAGTATTCTGAAGAGAAGATTTGGTCAAATATTTCAAATTTGGTAATGAGAGAATCTCTAAAGATTCTATGGCTTCTTTGAAAGTCTAAGAAAAAGTCCTAACTGTATGCACTCACCTTCCATTCTTCTGTAGCCAGGCAAGTAAATGGCCATTTTGTTTCAAATGTGGCTTAACAAGGAACTATATTTCTTTCTTCCTCTTGGGAATTTCTTTGTTTCCTTCCTGGTCCAAGTTCTTTCTCCATTCGATCCTTTCTTGAGATGTCGCTTTTAACCAAATGAGAAAATAGAAGACCAAGAGATACTTCATTTGCAAATGGTCCCTTCAAGAAATAAAAATAACTTCCAACCTACAATCATTTACTTTGGTATCTATATGGTGTGTGTGCTTCTATGACTTTTTGAATACCTTTATTTCTCCAGAAGAGGTAGAGCTGCTATTGTGACAACATGGAAAGTTCAATAGATTTCTGCAGTGAACTGCATTGCCCTCAGCAGTTGAGTATTTTTGATACAAAATTGTTAAAACTACCCCAAAATTGATTGAAGTATAACTGCATAGATAAAGCCTTCCTGTCATTTCAGAGTTTGTTATTGTATAGAAAGCAAGAAAGTTCCTGCAGTGCAAGTTGGGCATAGTAAATTACAGTAATTCAGTCTAAACTGATGAAGTAGTTAGCTATAAAACTCTGCTCAGTTATGGATTAAAACCAGAAATACTTCAGTTAGAATGTGTCCAAATTACGTTGATTTGACAATGAAGATGCCCCATTGCTTAATTCCTTTAGCATTACTCTTCCACACCTTGCCATGAATGAAAATCATAACTAAGGTTCGCATATAAGTAAAACTGTAGTCTAGACCTTTTAAGACTTTAAAAAAAAAAGGGTAAAGTTTAGGGTTCTTTTTTCCTAGAATTGTAACTATTTCTTACCCACAACTGGGGAAGAGGCCATCCATATATCCTTATTCTTTCACGTTTGAGGATATAGTCAAAGTTACATAATTAAATGTATGCAGGTTAAGATGCTGCAGAGTATGATGACGTAGCAGAATTCAACAGCAGAATGTGCTCTTTATAGCTGCCAGCAAAGTTAATGAGAAATACCTTCATGGGATATGCATTGATTTTTTTAGCTTGTTAACACCAGAGTTTGTTTCTTTTGTTGTTTGTTTGATTTGTTGTTTCTTTTTTTTCTTTTATAAGTAACGTTTAAATGCTATATTTTGTGCCTTTTACCTCTGAACTTCTTGCACTGAAATCCATGGAACTGCCTTAAGAAGAAGTAGCATTTCAACATAGGGGCTGTAGAATCTATTGCATAACTTGATCTGTATTTTATATGTATACACTTACATCTTTAATTTAATTGAATTGATTAACATCAATTAATATTTGTAGGTGCTATATAACTTTAGCGCAAGCTTTGGGAATGAACATGGGAGGAGCTCCAGCAGGACCAGCTGGAACTGGTAAAACAGAAACAACGAAAGACATGGGAAAGGCTCTGGGAAAATACGTAGTAGTATTTAACTGCTCCGATCAAATGGACTTCAGAGGTTTGGGTAGGATTTTCAAAGGTAAGATTTCTTCAAGCAGGGTAGAAGAGACTTCCACAGGTCATTTAGCAGGTGCAGGTAGAGCAGGGTGCTCAGTACCTTCTTTGTGTTGGGTTTTGACTGGCTCCAGAGATAGATGTTCTGCAACACCTCTGCTCAAGTGTTTTGACCCATTCTCATTTTCACATTTTTTATACTTCCACTGACTTGGACTCTTCCACATTGAAACATGTGTCCATTGTCTCCTCTTCTTCCTCTGCGACTCTGAGACAAGCCTGGCTTCAATTTCTCAGTGTCTCTTACTATCTAGTTTTAACAGCAATAGGCTTTGTCCTTCACTTTCTCTCCAGGCTCAACGAATGCTGTTCTCTCAGCCTCTCCCTCTGTGTCATGTCCTCCCTCCGGCCACTGACCATCACAGCAGCCACTTGGTGCACTCATGCAAATGTATCAATGTCTCTCCCCTACTGGGAAACCCCAAAGTGAGCATGGTACTCCAGCTTCTATCTCACAAGTGCAGAGTAGAGGTGAACAGTGATGTGCCTCACCCTGCAGGCTACACTCTTGCCCAGTATGCAGCTGCCTTCCCCTGTTACAAGGGCAGAGCTCTGATTTGTGCTTAATTAGTTGTTAAATGGAGCAGCAGGTCATTTTCTGCAAAACTGCTTTGCAACTGGTCAGCACAGAGCTTGTACTGCACGGAGCTATTCTGTTCTTGGTAAGGGGCTTGAACTTCATGAGATTTCTGTCATCTCGTCTTTCAGAGTAATGGTATTGTATGTATTGGGAAGCAAGGGGCATGAAAGTGGCTAAAGCTGTGGGTTTATAAACATATTGCCCATTTGAAAGTCATAAAAATTTTAGAAAATCTTTGACTGACAAAATTCATGACAGAATGTCTTTTTTTAAAGGGATTTAGCCCTAACTGCACAACACAAATAAACCCTGAATGACTTGCATAAATTATTCACAATTAAATAGCAAGCTTTCAGTATACATGAAAGAAAAACATGGCTTACTGGTACTTTAATATCATTTGGGAAAAAATGCTCTTAGAAACTTTCTTATAAAACATTGTGAAAAGAAAAACAATTGTCTTAGGCGCTACTACATACATGTTAATTTTCCAAACAGAAATTAGGCAACTGTGAAAATAATCCCGTACAAAAAATTCTTGTTATTAATATAGTACTTCTAGATTTCTCTTTTCATTTATTTTTCTTTCTCTGGGTTTTTCTCTTTCTTTCATACACATATCCATACTTTGAATGTTGTTAATATCCTGTACTATTCCGTGAGAAACTTGTTTAGTGGGAACTTAAAATGGTAAGATAAAAACCATGACTTTTTTTTTGGTGACATTTAAGACTAATGTTTTGTAGCTCTAAGTCACTTATGTTTAATTTTTTTGACTAACAGTGCAGCTTTTTGAAAATAATTGAATGCTGCTCTACAATAAAAGGCTATATTCACAGAATGATCTGTACAAAATATTTACCAAATGCCCCAACTTATCAAAATATTTTTTTCAGACTTTGATTCATTTTTAAGCATTGTGCATAAATCAAATAATACTAATTCAGACAGATATGGAAATAGTTAGGTGGATTGAAGGAAGGTAGACCTTGACCACAGGGCAATAAATAAAACTAATGTGATTTAATTATTTGCAGCAAAAGTCATTTAGCTCAGATATTGAAATATGCATGAAGGACAAGAGATAATGTTTTTTTCTTACCCTGTTTTAGGTCTTGCACAGTCTGGATCTTGGGGATGTTTTGATGAATTCAACCGAATTGAGTTGCCTGTCTTGTCAGTAGCAGCACAACAAATCTATATTATTTTAACAGCAAGAAAAGAAAAAAAGAAGCAGTTCATTTTTGCTGATGGAGACTGTGTAGATTTAAATCCAGAGTTTGGAATTTTCCTAACTATGGTAAGTGTAATAATAATTTTAAACTGACAAATGATACTACATAGAGGTTAAGTGACGAGGTGAAGATAAGTGGTCTTATTAATAAAATGGTGTCAGTATAGAATTAGACTGAAGTGCACAATACATAAATAATATGATTTTTCGTGAATGGCATGCCTTCATTTTGCCTTTAATACAATTGAAAGGGTTCAATGTCCCTTCATTGCTGTATTGCTATTCACCATGCAGACTAGGAGTTTGACCAAACTTGCAGAATTCTCTGTGCTCACTGAGAGGACTGAAACACTAATGCACTTTACTGCTGTACCTTTAATAATTCTAATTGTAATGCATTAATAATGCACTAATGCTTGAATGATATTAACATATTAGTAGTTTAATAGTATTAATACTTCAATAGTATTAATGAAAAAGATACTGTAGGGAGGGGGGGAAAAAAGAACCTTCACTGAAAGGAGATAAAAGAAAGATAGCTTTCAGGGACACATGTCTTGACTAATGGATGCCTACATGGATATGTAAAAATTCTTTGATCTCCCAGAATATTAACTTTTAGCATATGCTGTCTTGTTGCCGTAGGATTCTCAAGGCTTTATAGCACTGTTTTCTGTAATCTCATGGGCAGGAAATTTTAAAGTGTATGTTTCCTAATGCCAGGGCAGATGGCAATCCAAGATTACTTTATGGGAGATTAAAATTGTAATAATTGATAGGCAAGACTTTTAACTCTGAAGTATTTATACATGCATTTATTTTTATTGAACAGTAAAAAGGCAGCTATTTTGAGTGTTGTAAATAAATACTTATAAATTTTGACTGCTGTACATAATTATTAAAAATGCATAATGATGCATTATGTTTTCTTATTTAGAATCCTGGATACGCTGGACGTCAAGAACTACCAGAAAATCTCAAAATTCAGTTTAGAACTGTTGCAATGATGGTTCCAGATAGACAGGTATAATTCCTGACTAAACTGAAAGGAAAAATGTATTTTAATTTGCTGACCTGTCTTCAGGAGAAACTAACGGAATTTCTAAAAATAATTGTATTTCAGATAATTATAAGGGTTAAACTTGCAAGTTACGGATTTATTGATAATGTGGTCTTGGCTAAGAAATTCTTTGTTCTGTATAAACTTTGTGAGGAGCAGCTCACTAAGCAGGTAATGTTATGTATTCCCTTTCTCTTTGTATTCATGCAGTAAAACCTCCTACTTTTCACGTTATGCAGATTGTTTCTGAAACATCACTTACATACCTTTTACAAAGTACTGAATTACTTCAAATATAATTTAAACAAATACCTCTGTAAAATTTCTGAATAAATTGCTATATTAATTCATGAATATGTAGTCGTATATGCACCTTTTTTTGTTTAAAATGATGCTTTTTAATTAGTTGCAAGTGCATGAGGTTCTCTGCCTAAACAAGTCAGCCAGACAAAAATTATCCTAGTCATATAAATTGTCTGTAAGAATTATCTAGGACTAGGGTAAGTAGTTGGAAATTGGAAACTGGAAACCACAGGAGAAATGTCTAGTTTGATTTAAGTTGCTCATGTCCCCACAGCACTGCCTTGATCTGAAGTCTGTGCTTTAAGATGCCTTAGTTGGAAAGACATGGTATAGAATGGAAGTATTAGTGGTTTAGAACCCTGCTGTTCACAGCTATAAAATATTTGCTATATGGCATGATAAATGTTTAGAAAAGAAAAAACTTATAGCACATCTTCCTGAAAACAACTTTATTATCCTTCATTTATTTGAACAGAATAATTCCTAAACAACAACAACAATTCCTATTTTAGCTATCTTTTCCAGGCAGGACAACTGTACTATACAATATGCAAGTAAATCTTGATATATTGATGAAATAAAGCTAGAGAACTTGTTACTGATACATAAGTCTTCTTCCACTCTCTAGGTCCATTATGACTTTGGTCTGAGGAATATCCTTTCAGTACTGAGGACTCTTGGAACTCAAAAGAGAGCCAGGCCAACTGAAGGCGAATTAAGTATTGTTATGAGAGGGTTAAGAGATATGAATCTTTCTAAGCTGGTAAGAATCTAATTTAATATTTTAGCACTATGTAGAGGCAAGCCTAATAGATATTTCACGGGTTTTGTATGAGATTAGAAAAAATTTCAAACATTCTTTTCTTTAAAAAATTGAAACATGATAACCTTCAGGTTATCATTAAACAGCATAGAGAGTTTATTAGACTTGTAAAGAGTGTTCATCATGCAAACATTCAAGTAGATTAATAGTGGCTTACCTGTGCATGTGACTTTCAGTGTACTGACTTGTGCCCAGACTAAGTACTGTACCATAAGTAAATTGAATAATTAGTATCCACTAAATCAGACTTTTAAAGATTTCTTTCCAGATAAGGTGTTCTTTCCAATGTATGCTGCAAGTGGTTTACAAACCAATTTTATAAATAGATTCCAGTGTCTACTCGGTGGTAAATTTCTTTCAATTCTGAATTTCTCTTTTGCATGGCTTGTGGATGACATTTTCAAAATGCTGTTTTTGTAGCAAGCTCTCTTGTTAGCTGTCAGTAAGCATCTGTATTTAGAAAGTATGTTATTACTGCTTATTCTTTTAAAACAGAGACTGATGTTGATTTGGAAACATTCTTCGGATAACCTTTCTTTAAACATTTAATAACATTTTTTGTTTCAGATAGATGAAGATGAGCCTTTGTTTCTCAGTCTGATCAATGATCTCTTCCCGGGGTTGCAGTTGGACAGCAGTACCTATGATGAGCTTCAGGCTGCAGTAGCTCATCAGGTTGAAGAGGCAGGATTGGTTAACCATCCACCATGGAATCTTAAACTCGTTCAGGTAAAACTTTTTTTTCTAAAACATTCTTTGCAATCAGGAGGCAGAACAACGTGTTTGTGGTTAAACCACTGCCTTACCCAAGGACCTGCACATCTAATATAGGAAGAACTGAAGGTTGTGTGTGCCCCCCACTGAAGAAGACCAGTGCAAGGGACTTGCACTGTGGTGCCTGTAGATCTTCGTCCTAGACTGATAAAAGCCTTTATTCAGCTTGCAGAGGAAGAACTGTGTATGCTTCATCTTACAAGATTTTGTCACTCAGAAGGACTACCACTGTTTTGTGCCATTCAGTTCATTCATACTTGTATAGGCAGACTGACACTTCCACAGCAAACCTAATGCTAATATTAAAAGACAAATAGAAAATTCAGTAGAGAATTCTCCTGAAACTAAACCCATACACAGTTCCGGAGAAAGTGCAGTTCCTGTGTTTGTTTCATGTACTCAGGTATTTTAGCACTGTAGTGATTAATCATACTTCGGTTGCATGAATGTTTTGCTAATATTAATTTCTCCTTTTTGATAATACAGAAAACCCTATTTTAAATCTGGTAAAACTATTTTCAGTTGCTTTAAAAAGTTTAGGTGAGTTTTAGTTCTATGACCTGTTTATAGTGAACTTGCTTAGTGCTAAGAATATTAGCAACTGAAAATATATACTATTCCACAAAACACTAAAATTCAGCAAATGCATGCCAGGTTCAATCCTGAGCGTATAACTTGTATGTCTAATACATCTTAATCGCTACTAAGTGCAAGGAAAAATCTTTCTAAAGATTTTTTAAATTGAAATATTTTATTTTGATTTTGTTAATAGTTGTATGAAACTAATCTAGTACGTCATGGGTTGATGACACTTGGACCTAGTGGATCTGGAAAAACAATGGTCATAACTATATTAATGAGAGCACTCACAGAATGTGGCCAGCCTCACAGGGAAATGCGCATGAACCCCAAAGCTATTACTGCTCCTCAAATGTTTGGAAAACTAGATGCTGCAACGAATGACTGGACAGATGGAATCTTTTCTACTCTGTGGAGGAAAACACTGAAAACCAAAAAGGGTATGTAAATATTTTCCATGTGGCATCATAAAAATGTATCTTGAATGATATATTGAAAAAAAGCATATTTGATTCACAGATGTTCCTCTTGAGGAAAACAGTAGAGAACAGAGATGAGATTACAGGTCACCTTTTAAGAAAGGACACCAGTTTAAAAATGTATTATTTCAGTAGTATATCTACATTAAAAAAATGATCGTTTTCTTGAAACTTCAGTTCTACAGTGTAGATGTGTCACTTGGAAGCTGATAAATTATAAATTAGATTAACTTGTTCTAATAGCACTAATTTATAATGATGTTATTCCCGTGGTTTTGCATACATTGATTGCCCGTATTTATATTTCAGTATTTTAGGATTGGCATAATGAAATTCCTTTTCACAGTGTTTCATTTGTATCTGAAAAAATAAATACATTGAAAAAAGGGAATTCTTCTACAGAACTTTCCTAGAAGGATGTTAATTTTAAAAGATAGTTGAATTTCTTACATTGGAAATGCCTATGTTTTCTCTATTGGAAATTTTCTATTTTCCAAATGAAGCCAGAATTCTAAAATTTAATTGCCAAAACTTAGATATTTACATCTATATTTATATTTCAAAATAAAAGAGAAACAACCAGATTTTAAGAACAGAGGAGTGAGCATAATTTTCATTAACTTGAGAGGGATCTGTGAATATTCAATTTCCCTTGCTTAGTTGCCCAAAGAATCCTTATTTTAGTGACAAAATACTAAATTCCCCAACTTCCCCGTGCCTCCCTGGAGTAGGTTTGGGGCAGGGGGAGGAAGGAGGAAGAGTTAGATTGGGTTGTGAAGAAAGAGGTTGAATCTTGGGGAAGAAAAAGGAGTGGGGGAAAGGCATTTGTGGTGTTTGTCTTTGCTTCTTGTCATCCAAACCTATGTTAATTTGCAATAAAAGCTGTCAAGTGATCTCCCTGTCTTTATCTCAACCCGCAAACATTTTCACCTTATTCTCTCCCTCTGTCCTGTGGAGAGGGGAGAGAGAGAGAGTAGCACTGTTTCTATCTGGTACCCAGTCAAGGTAACAAATATTCAACACTATACAGATCTATTTTGGTCTCATTTGCTACTAATTGTTTCAAAAATATTTCCTTAACTAAGTATGCAATTTATTCAGTAATGAGCATCCATGGAGATGGCAGAAATTACAATAAATAAAATAAATTTTTATACATTTAAGTTCCAAACCATCTTTTGTACACTTATTTTCTTGTTTATTTCAGCAATGTGATATGAACTATCTCTCTTTTGATTATTTTTTCCAGGTGAAAATGTGTTTCTGATTTTAGATGGTCCTGTAGATGCAATCTGGATTGAGAATTTAAATTCAGTTTTGGATGATAACAAGACCCTTACTCTAGCAAATGGAGATAGAATTCCTATGTCTCCTTCATGTAAACTGTTATTTGAGGTCCACAACATTGAGAATGCCTCTCCAGCAACAGTTTCTCGAATGGGTATGGTCTTCATCAGTTCTTCTGTCCTCAGCTGGAGACCAATATTACAAGTAAGATAATCATTGCAGGCTGCTCTTTATTACACCTTGCTATACATTTATACTGAACATTGTTGTGGATGTTTCTTTCAGGCATGGCTGAAAAAACGTTCTGCTCAAGAAGCTGAACTTTTGCAAAGTTTGTATGACAGAATCTTTGAACCAGCATATGTATATATGAAACTAAACCTTAACCCAAAAATGGAGCTTCTGGAATGTAACTACATTATGCAGGTAAAACAGATACTGTATGAGTTTGAATGAATTGACTGACAATAGTAAAGGTGCAGAAATAGAAAGGAGAACATTTGATAGCCATAAAATTGAATTTGAAAATATTGTCTCCTGACAAAGAAAAGCTCAAAGTCAGTATTTGTTTCTTAGGCAATATAAGAGAGAGTGTGAAGATGTGCAGAACAAAATTTTTCTTCTCTGTATCACTTCATACCTAGGCTAGTCTTCTAATGACTGGAATTTGCAGGCTTCAGTAAATTTCCAGAAGCATATGTTTAACAAGCTAGTGAACACATTCTGATTCTTTTAATACCAAAAAAACTGTGGTATCACTGTATCTCTACTGGTAGTGTCAGCAGAGATAGAGAAGAATTCTATTTATCTTTCTGTCTTCAGATGTAATAGATGTTAGCTTGTCCACCAGCTCTTTCAAGGTCAATATAGTAATTTTTGCCTCTCCCTTCCTATCAGTTGGAATTCTACTTTGAGTGGAGTCCAAACTATATCAGTGATTTACTAATAATATAAATATGTTTGGCAGATTTTGCAAGACTGTCAGTCCTGTACTGCATATCTCCAGCTGATTTGTTTATGAGTCTGTTGTCATCTGCAAATTCTAATTTTCCAGACTTTCCATTTGTCCATGTAATCTCACTCTTATTTTGACACATTCATAAAAAATTCAGTAGTGCCCTTGAAGAAGAGTCTCGACAAGATAATGTTCTGGAGAGCACTCCAGTTTAATGTTAAACTAGTGAATTCGCACCCAATATCTTTTTGCTGTTCATTAGAGAGTTAGCTTCAGATTCTCTAGATTGTGAAGTATTTTACTGCAAACTAATACCCACAGTAAATGCTGGAGAGCTTAACTGTGCAGTATCAAGTGGAATTAGAGTATCTATAGAATTGAAGTCCACAGGCAGGAACTATGGAACTTAGCACTTCTATGACATGCAATGCACAACTTTTTTGAGACAGATATTATTTTTCTTCTACGTTTCTTATCTGTGAAACCTCTGACTGAACTGAGCTTGTCTTCATGGAAGATTTTTCCCGTGATCAAAAGTTTCTTTTATTTTTGATTAGTGCTTGTTAGGAAGTGTCAGCAAGTCAGTGTTCTATTCATACTGCTTGATCAGGGAAGTATTTCCCTGATTTAAGCTGTGTTGAATGTTTCTTCCTGTGAATGAAAATCTCCAGTAAGTTTCTGTCACATCTATGACAAAATAAATAACTCTTAGTAGGCCTCTATGCTTGTGTTATCAGAGAGCCAGTGACACCAGAGATTTTACCCTACTTGAACCTTAAGATCCCAGTTTTGCCATATATGATCTCTGTGCAGAAGCCCTGTACCTCATCAGCCTCCTGATTTGTTGGGTCTTATGTGTCTTTAGTAATTGTAGGATTCAGGACATGCTGCTTCTGTTCAGGTCATGCATTTTCAAAAATTACAACCAAATCAAAGCAGTTGCATCTGGCAGACTTGTATTTGAATTCTAAAGTTCAGTTTTGGATGTTCACCCAAACATGCACATATACCTGATTATCTGCCATTTGTAAGCATTCACAATTTAAGCTGCCTATTCATGTACAACAGCTTTATAATGGTTTAATACAAGTGTGATCTCATCTTTGCTTTCCTCCTCGTAATTTCCACTGACTTTCTAACTCTTTATGCATCCTCTGGCCCACTTCATTAGGTAGACAAATACAATTTACCTTGGGAGATTCAACACCAGTTTTTTGTTTAGAGTTATCCTGCCTTATGAGCCTATTGGAAAACTCAGTAAACCTATAGCTAAAGTAGATCTGATTGATAAAGTCAGCATGAAGGATGAAGGATCAAAGGTGCTTGGCATCGTTCTTTACCAGGGATTTACACGGATGCTAAATAGTCATAGCAGAAGATAGGAGTTTCATTTCTAGATAAACAACCTATTGGAAGATAGGAAATGTGTGACTGGATTATCAGTTCTTAGGAAGACAGAGGTTATCAGTGATCCTGAGGCACCTTTGCTGGGATCAGTGCTGTTCAAAATGTTCATAAACAATTTGGAAAAGTTTTAGGTGAAGAAATTTATTGATGATAGTAGATTATTCAGGGTATTAAGGACGAAACAACTAACCATGAAGAACTGTAGACAGACTTTATGAGACTGAATAAATAGGTAATAAAATGGCAAATGAAATTCAGTGAAGATAAGCATGAAGGAGTTCACACAGGAAGAAAACAAACTGTTCAATGCCGTGAATAGCAGACCTGTGGGACATCTTGCCAAAGGTTGTAATAGGCAATAAAAGTTTATGTAGGCTTAAGACCATTCTTGGTATTTTCAGGGTGGAAAAAACCACATAGGATTATAAAACCAGAAAAAGTGTGCATTGTTCAGAAAGTCACAAGCCCAAGAGGGTACCAACAGGAAGTGCTACTCCAGCACCACCACAGGCCAAGAGAGATTTTTTGCTTTTACTCTTCTCCACTTTTGGTCACTATTGCAAACGAGACGCTGGGCAAGCATTAGAAGTATTACTTCCCACCCCAAGTATGAGATGCAAGACAGCATAAGGAGTACTAATTCCAAGAGCTGACTGAAAATCTGTTTCACTGTTAAAAAGATGTATTTTGAAACAATAAGCTGGACACTGTATAGAAGGGGAGTAAAATGGGGTTACCTAAAACAGTCAAACATCTGAATGCATAAGTAGCATCACAGAATTGTAGATAGCAAGTTACTATTTTTCTAGAATCTGGACTCTAGTTCCTTAGAAACAGAATGAAGCAATCACATAATAGAATAATTTAATCTATTTTTTAAAAACAAAAAAAAATAGAAGTTCATGTGATAGATACATAAATTGACCATAATTGAGATAAATGCATCAGATGCATGCTGAAAATTCTTCCATGCTTAAAACCAGAAAGAAATGGCTATGCTTCACCTACTCTTGGAGTTCTGAATATTATAAAGTCCCTTAAAAAGCTGTTTTGCTCCCCTAGCTTATAAATTATATTTCTTATGTAGGCATAACTTAAAAGGATAATTGCCTTTGATCAAATTGCCTAAGTAATTTTGAAAATTTTGTCCAGTTTTATATAGCTATCTTTAATAAATTTTTTTTGGTTTGTAGTTCTGAATTTTATGTTTGGGGATTTTTTTGTAATTTGATTTAAATTTTGAATACATGTAAATAATGCATGTGCGTACATATATAGGTTAATAAAAAGTGATTATGTAGTATTTTCTAAATGCATATTTTAAAATATTTTCAGTCTATTAATCTTCTGGAGGGCTTGATTCCTTTGAAGGAAGAACGTGGTGTATCACCTACACAGAATCTGCATAAATTGTTCAGCTTTGCAATAATGTGGAGTTTAGGTGCCCTTCTGGAGCTGGACAGTCGAGATAAACTTGAAGCCTTCATCAGAGCTCATGATAAAAAATTAGACTTACCAAAAATCTCCCCTGGCACCAATCAAACGATGTATGAATTTTATGTTAGTAAACACGGTAAGAAAAAGAACCAATATTGCTTTTGATACTGTAATTTTAAAACTCTGTTACTCCTTTAGTCCTTATTATACAATCATATGAGTTGTTTGACAGTGTAGTACCAGCACATCTGTGTTGGTCAGAGACAAGAGATAGAGCACCCACTGCTAACATTTTCTTATTTCTTTTTGTTTTAATTTCTTTCTTACAAATTACTTTTCTATTAATTTA
Source organism: Corvus cornix cornix (assembly GCF_000738735.6). NCBI lineage: Eukaryota > Metazoa > Chordata > Aves > Passeriformes > Corvidae > Corvus > Corvus cornix. Next base: position 30,188,469 of record NC_047056.1, on the reverse strand, counting down.
GCCTGCCCACAATTTTTAGATAATTTGTGCTTAGGCTGGTTTAGTCTAACTTAGTGTTATTTTATGTTTAATTTTCTTACAGCTGGTAATTATTGTTAAAGGAATAAAAACCTGATTTTAATTTTGCTTAGTAATTATTACTCATGTCTAATAATTGGTCATAAGTCTGAAAGGTTATAGAATTGTAAGAATAGTGAGATATTGTGATTCTTGATATTTTGAATAGTGTGCTATTTTCCAGAACAAATTTTTTAGTTTAACTAGCACACACAACCAATGTCACAAAAAACTTACTGTTATGACAGAGTATGTTCTCTTCTGAAGAAATTAATTTCTCTCATATCCAAATTCACTTTTTTCTTTTGCCAGCAGCATTGATTTAGTGTACACATATGCAATCCATATTCTCATGTTCTGTAATTTTTCACCAGCAGTGTGAGAATTAGTTTCTAGGTAAACATTCTTTTTTGTTTTTATTTAGATAAGTATATATAAATTTAAGAAATATGTCTATATTTAGTAGGACTGTAGACTAATTACAGGTCATGACTAAGAATGTCTTTTGTTATGTGCATTTTTTAGCTGAATTTGAGAAAATATATCCCTTTTTATACTTTGTAGTATTTTACCCATAATGTCTATTTTTTACAATTATTGTATTAATGAAATATTGAACATGATCTGAATATCATGGCACTTTCCACTTTTTTTTTTTTTTTTTTTTTTTTTTTTTTTTTTTTTTTTTTGGTCTTTTCAGGTAACTGGGAGCACTGGAGTAAAAGAGTTCAGGAATTTGTTTATCCAACAGATCATGTCCCAGACTATGCATCTATTCTGGTTCCAAATGTTGATAATACCAGAACTCAGTTTTTGATAGACACGATTGCAAAACAAAAGAAAGTAAGTACTGGATTATTTAAGTATATACCTACCATATGAAATAATTTAAAAACTACTTAAAAAGTAACTGGATTTCACAATCATTCTTCATCTTCTCTGTCTCTAGTCATTGCTTCCCACATGCATCATTATGTTGTTTTATTTTTATTTTCTTAACATGGATCCTCTGTAATTATTTCTGTGCATGAAAAAAACTTTAAAATATAAAGGAAGGAATTTGCAAGAAGCCTTCTTAGAGTCATCCACTAAAAGAGCCTGTTGCAGTGGATGTGTTGGAAACTGGAAGTAATCAGGCAACTGGAAGAAAATCCTCTGGCACATTGTTGCTTCTTCCTTTCTCCTTTAACTCTGCAAAAAATTTTCTTGGAGGATCCATGTGGGAAGAAAAACATGGTTTCAGTGCATATGGAGACACAGGAAAAACCTATCAGAAAAATGTATCATTTAAAAATAGACACAGAAACTATTCTTTTCTCAAAAATAAGTCTGTTATGCATATATAGATATAAGTTTTGGTATTACTTACGTGATTTAAATATCTGTTACAGGCTGTTTTGCTCATAGGAGAACAGGGGACTGCAAAGACAGTCATGATTAAGGGATATATGAAGAAATATGACCCAGAAGAGCATTTGTCAAAAAGTCTAAACTTTTCATCTGCCACAGAACCATTTATGTTTCAGGTAAAAGTATAGATTTTAAAAAATCTTGCATACTATTTCCTTGCTAAGTGTATAAAGGGTACTTAATTCTGATGATAAGTGATTTAGTCTTAAATTCTAAAGATCTTTTTCCTCTAATTCACTTCAACACTTCAGAAAATTCTATTACAAGTAGTTTTTGCAGACTGTAATAAAATATAGCCACTCACATAGAGATACATATATTCATGATTGCTGTGTGGTTTTTCATCATGGAATTCTAAGAATCAATTTTTTTGCTGAAGACCTTTGATTTTCTTTTTGGATTTTGGGTAATACTTTGGTTTTTTTCCTGATTCTTTAGTATATAGCGTTAATTTTAATTTTTGTTAAATAAAGAACAGATTTCAACTTACAGATAATTGTATTTTTCCCCAGCTCAGGAGTTACTACATCATCAGAAATTCAATCTTTAAAGACCTTTAGCACGACAACTTTGTAGAAAGTTCTCTTTCCCAATGTAACTGGTAAAAATCAATATAAATAGAAAAAAATGCTGTACATAGATTTCTCAAGTGATTGAAAGGATATTTTATAACACTGTGTTATGATTTGGTATTACTAATTTGCTAGGATGTGATTCTTTAAGTTGAATTGGCTTCATTACCAATTCAATGCAATGAATTCATGGTGAAAAACCTCTGGTAGGAAAAATAATTCATTCTGGAATATTTCTTGATTGAAAAATCTATTTGTGCAATAGGTCTTACAAACTCCATTCTGAAATCAGGCATATTTTCTAAGAAGTTAATATAAATGTTAAGAAAATGGTGAACAATAATGGATTATACTCCTATTTTTAAAAAAATTCCAGACTCCCAGAATGCTTGCTGGGTTTTTCCCACCAGGTATTCTTATGTATAAGATGTCTGGTTGTAGTTTGTGTCAAAATGAGACAGAATAAGGCAGCCATCCTTTCATGCATGCAAGACTTATTGAACAGTCAGTATCTCATCCCAGTGTCCTTCACCAAGCGTATTATGGGTCCTGAGAACAGTAATGTCTTGAAAACACATCCCAGGCTTGCTTCTCTCTGGTACAGAGGGTGTGTGAGAGGACCTTGGTGTGTCTTGTCTGCTGCAGTCCTGTAGCTCCTCAGAAGAGGGGCTCTCTTAGCAGCGAGTTAGCTCAAGACATGGTTCACTCTGCTGGTTTCCAGTGGAGAGATGGAGCAGAAACAGACTAAATGCTTCTAATCACTTAAAAAAGTTACACTCAAGATATTATTTTTTTTTTCATTTTGAGTCACCATTCTGAGGATATTTGAAAGATTGTGTGATTTTGGACTCATTAGATGTGCTACAAAGTTCTTGATTTCTTATGTAATAACTTAGCAGTTTCTCTTTTTGACCTTATTCACGTATTCTCAGTCTGTATCTTAAAATACTCATTAATATCCTGTTGTAAAAATGCAACAAAAACATATGTTTGGACAACATGTATCTATTTTCTGTTTCAAAAATACTACTAATACTTTTATCTTTATGACAGCACATGCTACATTACTTATATAGGATGGCAATTGTGCTTTTAGAGAGAAAACATTACTTGTCTAAGGAAAACATCTGGTACCATCTTGTAAGGTGTTTTTTTTCTGTCATTGTTTATGTATCTTTAGAAAGACTGTAGAGCTGTAGAACTCTGAAGAAACATTTCAGTTATATTTCAGTGTTACTTGTCTATTGCATCCTCTTTCTTGCCACAAAAATATTAAAATTCTGCATTGCATCACTCACAAGACATCTGGGAAATCATAACAAAAGGAATCTAAGTTGCCTCTGTGTGTTCTCTAGTTGTATTGCTAATATTAAACAATTGATATTAGTTAGGGGAATTATAATGCTGATAATGAAAGATTAAGTTCTAAGTTTGGAAACTTTTTAAAAAGTTCTCTAGTATCCAGAGGCAGGTTGCAGAACAGGAGTTGGATTCCTTAGGAATCAGGTTCCTTAATATTAGAATTAAAGATGAAACTGCTAACAAAAAGATGGAATCATTGGCTTAATGCTTCAGCATGTTTTTCAACAATGCATTTTAAATATTGTTGCTTTAGATATAAAATGAGATCTCTCTTTACTTTTTTAGAGGACAATGGAGAGTTATGTGGACAAACGTGTTGGAAGTACTTATGGACCTCCTGGGGGCAGAAAGATGACGGTTTTTATTGATGATATCAATATGCCATTTATCAATGAATGGGGAGATCAGGTAAACTTTTTTGATTACTACTTACTCTTAAAAAGTGCTTTTTCTATATATACACACATGGGAATCAGTGGACTTCTTAAATATTTTAATTGACTATTAATTATTGGAAATGCTTTCTAATTATAGTACACACACACAAAAAAGAGAGTAAATTAGATTTTCTGATGAGACGTAATATAGTGATGTCATATTTTACATAATCTCCACTTCCTTATTTTTGTAAGACTAAACAAAAATCAGCACTAAGTAAGTAAAAAGTAGCATATTATCAATTTCAAGATTGACATTTATCTGAGAGCACCAATAAAGAAATTTCTGCCAAGTGAAGGTACGATACCTTGGAGAGAGAAATAAAGGATGTGAAAAATTCAAGGCCTCCACTAGGTCTCACATTATGGCCCCAAGACATGGCTGAAATATTTTTAATGGGATAATGCTTTGTGATTGGTGCTACATATCATGTTGGTTTTGGTGGGGTATGTGAGCACATACATAAGGCTAGCTGAATATCGTTGGAGCAGTTGCTGTGGGGCAAACTCTGGAGCTGTAGAGTGGAATGTAGAGTGAATAACCTTTCCAAAATAAACAAAAAAGAATCAGTGGTTTTGCTTCAAAGGAGGCCCAAGAGCAAACTGAAAAGCGTAATTTGAACAACTGTAGCTGATTGTCCAGCAACAAAATAAGAAACAAAATATTTTTTCCCCTAGTTTATTGCTTTACTTTTGTTTAGTTCAAAAGAATACAAACACATTTTCTTGATATTATATGGCAGTAGAGCTCTGAAACTACTTTCCTGCCATTTAAAATCACATAAACCAAGATTTTCCATGTGACAAAGGAATGTAGATTAATCTGTTTTTAGGTTAAGGTGACAGTACCTCTCTATGGATTAATAGAATTACAAAAGGAAGTTAAATTATCATGGTGTATTTTCTCCTTTTCTTGCATAAATTTCTAATCTGTACAACTTTCATAAATTTACAGATAACAAATGAAATTGTCCGTCAGATGATGGAAATGAGAGGAATGTACAGCTTGGATAAACCTGGAGACTTCCTCACAATTGTAGATGTACAAATAATAGCAGCAATGATACATCCTGGAGGAGGCCGCAATGATATTCCCCAGCGTTTGAAAAGGCAGTTTTGTGTATTCAACTGTACATTGCCATCCAATGCATCCATCGACAAAATTTTTGGTACCTTTTTCTCTTGTTTTAGTATAATCTATTTCCTTTCATAATGGACTTAAAAGTTATAAAAGTATGCTCTCTTTCTCACTTTCATAACGCAAATTCAGCGTTCTTCCAGTAAAACAACTGAAGCTGTGGTACAGCAAAAACAGTGCTGTGGAAGAGAAATGAAACCCTTTAAATGCTTGTCTTTTAATAAATATTAAGGCAAACTGTTGAAAAAGTTCGATGACTTCGGCGAGGGAAGACATTTCAGACAACCAATGTGATTGATGAAGCAAGCTCTGTCTATTAGCAATCCAGAGGCACTTATATAGTATACCAGCTTGTTAACTCTTAATTGGCTTAAACCTATCAAAGTGCATTTCTGCTTCTACATAATTAGACTACATTGGCAAGCTTCTACAGTTATGTTATGATTAAAGAATTCAGAGTTCACCCTCCCTTCTCATGGTCAGTACATCTTATCTGCACAGCTGCACATCCTCAAAACTCCCTTTTTGTTCTCAGGCCTGTTTCTCACACAGGTGCTTTCTCATGGAGGTTTTTTCTCATAAAGGCCTTTGCTTGCAGGCTTTTGCTTGTACAGTTATTGATTTGTTCCCTTTATCAATGATCCATGTCCCTGATCCTCTAATCATTTTGCAACAGCAAACAAATATTAATAAAGTAATGACATCTCCTGGAAGACTATGACTACTGCTGTTTCTGTGTAGATTAACATTCCACCTCTGCACTCTCTGAAATGCACTCTCACTAAATTTCTCAATTCTGGTAGCTCTGTCAATGCAGGATATGGTAGAAAGCCAGCCCTTACTGCCCAATGTTTCTATACCAAGTCAGAAAAGCCACAGACAACAGAGAAAAATAATTTCATCTGTAATTTAAAATTATATTTTATCAGTTAATGTTTTAAATGAGCACCTATTTGTCTTGCTCACAACCTACCCTATTATATCCTACAACCTTAGATTAGTTGTTTATTGCATTTTATATTTTCAGGTGTAATTGCCTGTGGATACTTTCATCCCTGTAGAGAATTCAACCCTGAAGTATGTGACCTAGTGGAAAAATTGGTCTCAACAGGTAGAATATTGTGGCAGCGGACAAAGGTATAAATTCAGGGAAGGATTTATCTCTGAATAGAGTGACTATTAGTTTAATTTAGGCAACTATTCCCTAAGATTTTACCTATAAGAAAAACCCAAATAAAAAACAAACCACCCCAAACAACAAAAATACCACCTCTCTTCCCCCCGACCCCCCCCCAAAAAAAAAAAAACAAAAAAAAACCCAAAAAAAAGAGCTAAGAAAACAAAGAAAGATGGGCTCTACAACGTTTTGGAGATGAAATCTGGAAAATATCAGATTTCAGTATACAGGACAGATGAATGGAAATATCAGCCCACTCATTCCTATAAGTTAATTCATGTTACCCAAAGCTTTAATCTCCATAGCTACGGAACAGGGAGTGAAAGTCTTTGCAAATTATAATTTTTAGTTTATAAAGCCAGAGCAACATGTGAAACAATTACATGTTGTAAGTCTTGGCGTTTCACATTTAGAGATATATCCTGCTTTCAAAAAATTAGATACTCTTGGTGATTTCTTATAAAGAGTTTTCCCACAGTGTTATGTGTGAAAATTAGTATTTTTGTTATTTTTATGTTTTATATGTGTTATTAATGATAAAGTTATAAATTTTATTGGTACTGATTCTTTCTAGATGTTAGTGATTTTGAATATTAACAGTATTTTTCTTTAGGCAAAGATGTTACCTACACCATCAAAATTCCACTACATCTTCAACCTTCGAGACCTTTCTAGAATTTGGCAAGGAATGTTAACTATAAACGCAGAAGAATGCAAAACCATCACTGTCCTTCTAAGACTTTTTAAACATGAATGTACCAGAGTAATTGCTGACAGGTATAATAATTATAGCATTTTATATTTAGTAGGCTTAGCCATTTACTTCATTTATGCACATACATCTGTAAAACTTCTAAATATGATAAAACTTGTTAGGCCAATATGAAAAATTTTATCTTATTTTGCATGCAGTCTGCATTGGGGTATTATTCCAACAAATATCATGCTATGTCCTCATAGATTAACCCAGTAACTGGATGGAAAACATCAAAATATGAACATATTGCATATTGCAACCTACTTTTTTTTCCCCTTTGGCTGCACTCAGCCAATTCCGCTGTAGAAAAGAGAACTTTATGGTGTCCTAAATTTATACACATAGGATAATTTAAAATTGCTTTGCTCTCCTTACAGAAACAAACAGGATTGTATGCTTATGACAAAAATTGGCCCATTTCCTATAAATCTATTTCAAAATATTCATAAAACAGATATAGCTATAACTTGTATGTCTTGGAGACCAGTATTATTTTTCTGTTCATTGTGTTTGAATTTCTTGTGAAATTTTAGATGTAGCACTATAGCTGCCACTAAAAACCTGACATATACCCACTACTACTGTGAGTAGTTATAGTTAATACAATTTTTTCTCACTCTGATGCCCTGAGGAATGGCCTTCATAATTTTTATAAAGTAATGTTTTATACTTAAAGCATTAAATTTTAATATTGACTCCTGGAAACAGTTATGTGGATTTTCTTACGCTTCATTGACTTTATAAAGCTATTGCAAAGTGAAAGGAATGACAAATATTTTGCCGTGGACACAAGAGGGCATTTTAGAGTGCTTTTGCTTTTAGTTACACCTAAGAGGTTTTGAATTGAAAAGTCATCAGGCATTACTGGCCATGACCAGAATGTTCTCAGTATTCAACATAGCTGCAAAACTTTCAGATGAAATTTATCTGTTTTAACATGTTGACTACATAAATGCAGTCTGGAGTAGATGACTTGGCATGGTAGCAGGTAAGATTAATAACATAATAATTACATTGTATTCAAGCAGAGTCAGCCTTAATTGTATTATTCAATTAATTTGTCAACATAAAGGAAAGAGATATAGAAGAAATATAAGGAGTTCCATCTCTGTTTTTGAACTATAAGAAGGACAAAGGGAAATACTCCTAAGTATATGTTGATATGTGGACTTTGGCATATAGTCAGTAGAAACAGAAAAAACCCTTAATATGAAAAACTTTGAGATGAATTGCACACTTCCAAAACTGGTGGATAAAACAACTGCCCTCCATTTCATGTAAATGTTAAGAAAAACTCCAAACAAAATATAGACCATTGTCAAAAAGTTTTGTTTACCATCCCTGCCTGTATCTTCTAGAATGCCTCATTTTCTTTCAGGAGAGCTCTGTCAGCTGACAGAGCACATCTCTTTTTTCCCCAGAAGATGCATTAACAAACTTGAGTTAAGAGCCAAGGAAGATTGCTGTTATCACCAGTTTCAGTATCCCAGACGAACCATAATCTTGCTCACTTTTTCCTCTCCTAAGATACAGATGCTGAGTTCAGAAAATGCATGCAGGAAATGTAAAAGGAAACCTTATCCATCAGCTGTCAAGAATATAAAAATAAAGGCCAGACTTTTCTGCTGACTTAAAAAGTTATTTCTCTGTAATCGGAGAATGCCCATTCACTGCCAAATATTAGCAGTGCTGATATTTCTAACTGTCTGAACTACCATATATTATACAAACTTACACATTGGTTAAAATTCATGTCTATACATTTACATGTGCAACAGAGTGCTGTTGCTATAAGATGGGGGGAAACGTTTAATTTTAACTTAAAGCTCGAATCCAACCCACTAAGGCAGAAGTATCATACAGAATCATACAGTGTATTATTTTCCATTTCAAAGTTGGTAGCAGTATCACTGGCATTTATTGATATGTTCATGCAATTTTTAAATTTGTTGTGGTAAATTTAAAAATGCATGTAAGATACGTATTTTTACAGATATGTTGTATACTGGAAAGGGGGGGAGAGAGAGAGTGTAGTCATGCAGTCCCTGCTCCCATGCTGATTTTAGATTTCCTAGTGGTTAATATTATAATGTCATTACTAAAAACCTCCAACAATAGTGAAGTATATAATGCATATCTAGGCTGTCTCTATAACAGTTCTTCAGTATAGCTTGTCTTATTTGAAAACTCAGAGCACTGGGCTTCTTCACGTTCATTCTACTTTCCTCTCAGTTGTATCACTAAAAACAAAAAGAAGTAAATATATGGGAATTCTTTTTTTCTGTACTTTACATTCACAGTTTGAATTAGCTTTTTCTGTGGACGAGGTGGTTCTTGTCTTTTATATTTGCCAGTTACTCCTAAGTAGCATTCTTCATTGCTTCACAGATAATCACAGCCACAGATAAGCACAATAGTCAAAGGTCTAATCTGTGTTAAAATCAGATTGAACCTGTTAAGGGAAGCAGATAAAGCTGTTTACACAATGAAATGTAGTCACTAGTATCTGTTTCCAGACTTTCATTAGTCCCCTCAACTCCAATGCATATTCCTCTCTGCTAATTCTGGGTTTTGGTGCAAGAGGTGTTGAGAATGGAGTCAGGTTGTAGTGGCATATATTACCTTCCTTTTACTTGTCTCATTGCAGTTTCATAGCCAGTGCTACGATACCATAAATTACGCTGTTCTCCTGCAGGCTGAAAGATGATAAGGCTCACTTAGCAATGGTTATTTGGGAAAACATTCACTCTTTTTCATCCTTTCTCATCTGGAAAATTAAATGGTCTGTTGTCTCGTTTTAGGTGAAAGTTGGAAAATCAAATTATTTTGTTTTGTATTTTATGTCACTGACTATTAAAGTATGGAAGCATTTGATTTCTGTGAATGTTGCCTAATCTATTTTTGTGACTGCTGTGTAGTATGTATTGTCTAATATGTATTTTTCTTTAAAATGTTTCAAGCTATGTCTTTTTGTTTTGGTTTTTTGCTTAGTATTTAATTACCTGCTTTCTCTCTATATAACTAGAAATATATTTTGAAAGTTGTACTAATTTATGGGTTTTAGGTTTAATACACCCGAAGATACAGCCTGGTTTGAAAAAACTATTGATAAAACACTTGAGGAATATGTGGAGGCAGATTTAAGCAAAGTTCTCCAAGCTGAACCCTATTTTGTAGATTTTTTACGGGATGAGCCTGAAGCAACTGGTGAAGAACCAGAAGATGCTGAGCTTCAAGCACCAAAAGTTTATGAGGAGGTATTTCATTTCACACATAAAATACTAGGCACTTAAGTTTTCCTTTAATTATTAAGTATGTTATATTGCAGAACTCATATAATACAGAAATTTTTTTGAATAGCTATCACATTTTTTTGGTGAAAATATATCTAGATTTTCCTGGTTAGCATGCAGTAGATCATTTTAATGATGTTAGATTTAATAATGACATATAAATGTGGTTTATTTGTTCCTGTTCTCCTTGCTTCTTTTTTTTTCCCCACCACTAGCAAAAAAATTTTGCTTGAACACAACTAAAATAATTATGGTGAATTGGCAAGATAATATCATTGCACATGGCCAACACATAAAAATGAAATTTGTGTAAAAATATCAGTACAGTTTTAAAATTCTGAAGAGCCATACTAGTGTTGTTATGGATTTTTTTTTTTTTTTTTTTTTTTTTTTCAGATTCCAAACTATGAATTTCTTTGCAAAAAATTGCGGGCGTATCAGGGACAATACAATGAAAATATTAGAGGGTCATTTCTTGATTTAGTGTTTTTCAAGGATGCAATGACACATCTTATTAAGGTTTGGTATTGCTACTTTTTTATTACTTTAGCTGTTGCAACAGTGTTCTTTACTCAAGCAAGCTCTTCTTAGAGGGCACATTGTGAAAAGCTTTTCTTACCCCCAAACTGCTTTGCCGTCTTTGCCTGGTAATTTTCAAGAACTAGCAAAGAGCGACAGTCATTTTACTTGTTTGCATGTTTTATAATAAATTCCTTAGTTAAATATCCGTTTAAACTTCTATGTATTCACATGGATGAAGATTTTCCTCGATAGGAAAGGTGAGCCCATAAATAAAGACATTTTTAATATGTATATGAAATTATTTTTAATTGTTTAGAGTTCAGAGAACACTTCAAATGTATCTGTACCTGACAGGGGACCAAAACAACATGAGGTAGGATCTGATTGGATGAGAGATGTGAAAAGAAATATAAATTAGGGCTGCAATAGAATCAGTGTGTAGGGTTGAATTTAGGGTAGTGTGTAGATTTCAACTAACAGTCATTTGTTCTCCTATTCAGAAAGGAATATATAAGAGACTTCATCTGAAGTCAAAATCTGATTCATGGGGGTGAAATAAAGGCAAAGTATGAGATTTGTGTCTCAGGTTTAAGGAGTGTTATCTCAGGAATTGCTTTGACTGGATTTGACTGGTCTGATTACTGAAAGACACACAGAAGTTGCAGTGAAACAAAAACAGAAGAAGGTGTTTTGTTCTTCTCTAGTTGACCTCAAATGAAGTAAATGTTTGTTTGCTTTGCATTTAAACAGAAGTAAACAAATTTCTTTTTAAATATAGTTCACGTGACACTAGGTGAATTTCAGAAGACCTTGAAAATCTCTGACATTCCATTTTTATTGGCAAGTTTTAGCCAGAATATCCTCAATATGCAATTAGAGACAGCAGGGATCCTTTTTACTACCTAAAGTGACAATTAATCTAGTCACCCTCATAATTTCATATTTAGACTTTTTTAATATAGTTATCTGGATAGGCTCAGAGGGAAGTGTGCAGTAAGCTAAAATTTTATAACAGATAAAAATGAATGTATTTCAAAGACTTGATGTAGATGCCAATCTTTTGCATTTTGTGCATAATTTACATGTGGACCAAAATAAAACATAAAACCTTAAAAGTAATAGTGCACTAACGTATCATAAACCCAAAGAAGATGTGTCAAAAAGCAATAGAATAGTAAATTTGTAATTCTACTTTAGTATCTGGGAGACTTGGTAAGAAAACTATCACAAAGGAAATGTTGAAAGTAGGTAGAATAGAAGATAATATTAAAGGATAGTTTAACTGTGTTCAAATCTTTCAGACTCCTAAAATTAGGAATGTGGTGTTTGTTCTTCTAGCTGAAGTTTTTTTATTGATATTTTTAAACAGATTCAGGATGGTGCCTTCAACATAAACTGGAGCTCAAAATGTCCCCTTTCATGTATTTAAATCCTATGTGTAACTGATTATAACCATCCTATATTCTTATACGCAGCTTCTTCATTAGCTACACTAAATTCCCAAAGAATTTACAAGTGTTCTTTAGAGGAAAAATTTTCTGCAAGTATCCTTTTAATAATTTTTACATTGTATTATAGTAAATTAGGTGTAAAGCATAATAGATTTTTACTTTTGTTAACTAATATTTAAATATTAGTGATATTTTTCTTTATTATTTCCTTTATAGATTTCCCGGATTATTCGGACAGCATATGGAAATGCTTTACTTGTTGGAGTTGGTGGTTCTGGAAAACAAAGTCTTGCAAAGTTAGCCTCCTTCATTGCTGGCTATAAAATATTTCAGATCACTTTAACCAGGTAAGAAATGCAAGAAATATATAAATCACATTCATGGTATTGCTTTGTCTTTACATGGCCACAGATTTTTCTCCCTTTTTTCTTCTTTATTTTCATTTTGTCACCATTTGAAAAATATTGAAAACAATACACTCTTATCTGGTTTGTACACAACATTGGAATTATTTTGACTTGGAAAAGGTAGACCATGTGTTAGCTATTCCTGCACCAAAATATGTGTATTTACAAAGGATGTTTGCAATGTCATTTATAAAACACTATAATCCAAGGAGAGCGGTATTCTGAGTTGTTCTGAATTAACAGGTAATGTTCCTTATTTCTCCTAGATCTTATAATGTAACCAATCTGTCAGAAGATTTAAAAGAGTTATATAGAACAGCTGGACAGGAAGGACAAGGCATCACCTTTATTTTCACTGATAATGAGATAAAAGAGGAGTCATTTTTGGAATATGTAAATAATCTGCTGTCTTCAGGAGAGGTAAGGGTCTCAGCCTGACAGGCAATGTGCTTTAGAAGCAGGGTGCTTTTCTCACTACTTTATTTATTTTGGTAGTACATTGTAGAATCAATAATGATTAAAATATTTCAACTTTTTAAATAAGGAGGGCTCTGGATATGCAGTTTCTTTATTTCAATGTAAGGCAGAAGAATATAAAAGGAGCTGTGGTTAGTATTTCGGTAGCCTTTTATTAAATGATGATTTGGTTGCCAGTCAAGTTCTATGCTCTTCCAGAGTAAGACTTCTTAGTTTTCAATGGAGTTTCATAAGTCTAAACCTGTGGTTTTTAGTCTAAACTGTGTGTATGCAGAGAGAGGGAGAGATACAGATGTAAACAGGCAATCATTCATAAAGTCTGTAACAATTACATCCATGCAATTAATTATCAATTTTTATTTCATAAAAAGATTTCTAATTTATTTGCTCGGGATGAATTGGATGAAATCACCCAAGCATTAATACCTGTGATGAAAAAAGAGCTTCCTCGGCATCCTCCTACCTTTGATAATCTTTATGAGTACTTTTTAAGTCGAGCAAAGAAGAACTTGCATGTTGTCCTCTGCTTTTCTCCGGTAAGTTTTTTCTACATATCTGTTTTCCTCTCTTCCATTAGCAAACTTGCCTGTATGGTGTAAGAGAATTATTCAAGTTTTGTATTTTTAAGGAAGTTCAAGATGCATAAAAAGATTACTGAAGTCTAATTGTAATTGCTGAGATAATAAAAGTAATAGTACAGCTGTGAGAACTTAACAGCAAAATACTTAAAAATTAAATAATTTCTTACAAGCTTAAGTGGTTTTATTTTTTTTGCTCTCACATATCCTTCCCTAATACACATCAGTGAATGTATTTTTGTGAAATTCTTGCTTGTTACTGGAAAAGAGTATTCTACTGGTAGTTAAAATATATTATTTGATGCTTCAAAATATTAAAACCATATATATTTGTAATGAACTTCTTTCTTCAAATTTCATGAATATTGAATGTTAGAAATTTAGCAAAACTCTGTTTGAAGAGAAAAAAAATTGTGTTCTAAGCAGAAAATTATCAAGAAGAAAATAGACTATTTAGTTGTTTATACCAATTAAACACTTTCATTGACCTTATATTGCTAACAAACAGTGATTCTCTCTTCAGGTTGGTGAGAAGTTCCGTGCACGTTCTTTGAAATTTCCTGGTCTGATATCAGGGTGCACCATGGATTGGTTCAGTCGATGGCCCAGGGAAGCTCTCGTGGCTGTGTCCAACTATTTTCTTTCAGAATTTAATATGGTCTGTGCTCCATCAGTTAAAACAGAAGTAGTAGAAACCATGGGTCTCTTTCATGATATAGTTTCAGAATGCTGTGAGAATTATTTCCAAAGGTAATATTTTCTACAAAGGCAATAAGTAATCTCAAAAATGTTGCTACTGATAGTGTTTTCTGAACTCGTGTTGTATGTATCAATAAATGTATTTTAAGGCTAATAAAAAATAAATCTGCTATACTGTTATATCCTAAGGCTATGAAAAATAATTGCTATTATATTGCAAATTCTTTGTCTTCATTCCCACTATTCAATAGTCTTCAATATTGTCTATGTGGATAAAAACAATGTATCTAAAATAAGGGTTTGCATCATGAAGCAATCTGATTTTGAATGAATAAAGACTTGAGTTATAGAATTTTATCTTTTTTTGGAAGTGATCAAATAGCTGTATATATCAAAAATACTTGTGAAGTTGATGTTGCCACTATGCTTTGGTTTAGGTATCGAAGACGAGCTTACGTAACACCTAAATCCTATCTCTCTTTCATCAATGGTTACAAGGAAGTTTATGCTGAGAAGTTAGATAGTATTAATGAACAAGCTGAACGTATGCAAACTGGTAAGCAAATACATTCCAAGTATGGTCTCAAATGATCTGTGTTTTTAATTTTAGACTTCTTTTCCAGTGATCACTTATAATCAGTTCTAGGGGATCACAGTCCAAAAGTGGTAGCATATGAGGACTTCTACCAGACACTTCCCCAATCACAACCTCACAATGACTCTCTTGTAAAAATACCTCAAAGAAGCTACCAGCTTAACTATTCAGCTCAGCATAGTATTAAACTTTAATATGTGCAAATCAGAATTTGTAATAGAAAGTGGAACCTGAAAATGGACAGAGGTAGTATCTGATTTACTGGTCTAGAGAGAGGTAATTCTAAACAGTTATTAACTTACTTCTGGACTTGTCTATGGAAATTCTCACCGTGCAATCTGCGTGCTTCACAGGTGATTTATTTTGGATTTCTGCTGTAGAATAAGTAGTTGTTACTTGGGGTCATTTTATAGCTATGGATCTGAAATACAGAAAAGTATGGTTGAAATGTTCTTCAGACAGATTTTGGATATCTGTTTGAAATTGCCTCATTTTTGGCATTAGTACTGAATTGTTTCAGAATACCAGTTTTCTGGTATTTTCAGTTTTCTCCAGTTTGAATCTAGATGTGCTTTTGTAAATCTCTAAAGTCAACTGAATGCCTTAGTAAACCTGGTCTTTATCAGAAAAGATATTGCATACCAATTCAGTAGAATAAAGAATGCTACATGATAAGATTTTTCATACAAAGGTAAAGAATGTGGCAGTTAGACAATGATAAATAGTAGAACTGGTACCCTTCACATGGAGGAAAGACTAGAATAAGAATGTGTAGCTGTTTTACTCATAAACTCTTTGCTGAATTAGAGTGAACTGTAGAGGAGTACGTGATCTTCAATATTTGCAAACTGCTTAAGTGTTGCTCTGTGGATCTGTTGCCAGTTCTTGAAATCAGAACTTAGCCTCAGTCCACTTTGAGATGGGGATAAAGTCTGAGAACCTCGACGATTCAAGATGGTGGGGTTGGCTTAGGTTTTCTTGGTATTCTTTCTACAGTTTTTCTATTTCCAAAAATGATTCAGAAGTAGTAACATAAGCAGGTTCAGCACTGACAATAAAATGTCATATGTAGATTTTCATAGCCTCTCACATGTTATTACTAGTTCCTTGCATGTTCTGCTAAACAAAATGATTGTGTACTGGTGAACATGTGCATGGATATATTCTACTGCAGCATCTTCATATCACTGATGCTTAGAAAACCATGTCTTTCAGCTTAAGGGCAATACAAATGCCAGTTAGAAAATATTCTAATTAGTTTCACTTGCACAGATGGTGCTGCTGTAATATATCTTGTTGGGAGTATGCAGGGGACCTGAATAAGCTATAAAGGTTTCTTGTTTATAATTGAATTCTTCAATTCTTTTGGATCTGCGAATTCCTATTTTTTGTCCATCTTTCCTTCTTCACACTTTAGGCTTGTAGGAGGGAAAAGTAAAGCAGCAAAGGGTATAGTTTTCCCTTTTGTGGCTTCTGGGTTGAAGATGCTGGATTGGTGGTGTAACTAGATAATGAAGGTTTCTTCCAACCTTGATGATTCTGTGGTTCTGTAGAATGGCAGCTACCTAATCATGAGGCAGCTGTGTCAGAACAAGAGCTGTGCTGGGAGAGAATGCTTTTCTGTTTGAAATGTGATAGCAGAAAATTGGAGAGCTGTCACAGAGAAACATCACACATCAAATGTATAGCTGCAAGGGTGTGCTGACTCAAGCCCTTAGGGAGAGAAGGCAGTAAGAGGAATTACTTCCAGGGAACTTGCAGGATTTAAAGATTCAGTGATGAAGAAGAAAGAGTCTGGAGAGTCTTCAGAATGCAATGGGGAGCTCAGGAGTGGCCAAAATATCTGTGCTCAAGTCTATGAGCAAGAGAGAAGAGAAGAGAAAAAAAGAATCCATGGATGCATGGGACAGACTGAATAGATAATAACTATAGAGGGAGCAAGTTCATCTCTTTCTGGATGCTCTCAGGCACGTGGTGTGATTCCTGTGCAGGGCCTGGAGTTGGACTAGATCATCCTGATAAGTCCCTTCCAACTCAGCATATTCTGTGATACTATGATCCCATGAGCTGTTAGGCTGAGTGGTCTCTCTGGGTGGTTTCTTCAGCACTCAGAAGAGCTATGATGGGACTGGCCCTCAGCACATAGGTGCTTTTTTGCCCACTCTGTCACCAGGGAAAAGAAAGGCTAAACCCAGTATGTAGGAGCTGAAGGTCATAATCTAGATGTGCTCTTTAGGTTCACTTTTGACTCCACTTCTTCCCAAATTTTCCTAGAAAGAACTCCCTATTAGAAGGCAGTCATGGATCATTAAGTAATTTCTTCACGTAATGACACAATGAAGCATCATTTGGAATTTCTGATTGCCTCATGACTTTATGATGTAACATATACTTGACATAACTCCTTTTTTTTGTTTTGTTTTCTTTTGAAAAATTAGGCTTATTTTTAATAATTTTGAGTCTCGTGGAATTATTTATATCCGTGAAAAGTGAATAGTAGGCACAGTCATGATAGTATGGCTGCTTACCCCCACTTTCTCTCCTTTACATAAAATTGAATGAGAACACAAGGTACAGAGCATGAGAGATCTGGACTTAGACTGTATAATCTAACTAGGGGGAAGAAAAGTTTCTATATTTCTGAATTTTATATTTTACTTAATAGGTCTGTCCAAGCTGATGGAAGCCAGTGAATCTGTTGCTAAACTCTCTAAGGACTTGGCCATTAAGGAGAAAGAGCTGGCTGTGACATCTGTTAAGGCAGATAAAGTGAGTGTGAAACAGCACTGGAATATACATGTCTACAGTAATTTAAAAAATGCTATTGCAGAATTTTCTCATAATTTGCAAAAATTTGCCTCATTGTCTAAGATGAGATTTTACTCTCTCTATAGCATGTTGATTCAGCATTTGCTTCTGAAAGTGAGGCACTTTTAGAGTGCAGCAGAGGTTGAGTGCTTTCCTTGTTCTTCTCCCATTTCTTACCCACTCAGATAAGAATCAGATTTCAGATTTCATTTTTTTCCATAGGTTTTTTTTTTGTTTGTGCTTAATTGACATTATTAAATTTGGGCTTATATGTGCATTCACTAGCAGATAAGAGGTTAATATCATAATGGGACTTTTCTATTTCAAAATTCTTTAGAAAATTTTCATCACAGTGCAGTTTGAGATTTTGTCTTCTACATTAACAAGGTATCTGTGTATTCATGAGATTGGTGGTCTGGTAGAAATCTGGTTTCCAAAATGACTGTGTGGAAAGGTATGCAAGGGAATGGATCAATATAGGCATTCTGTTTTCTGAAAGATACCATAATGCTCTGATAGTGCATATTTAATATACACTGGAGAGGCAACATTTAATATACACTGGAGAGCCTGCATTCTTCGAGGCCTTTAATCTTGTAAGAGAGAAATATATGACAGAAAGGGATGAAATTAAACTTCTCATGTCTAATTTTTATTCAATAGTTATATGATGCTCTATATAGTTAGCTGTAGTTAGGGTTAAATTTATATATTTAATAGCTGTTACATACCTCTTTTATCTTGTGTCTCATAATCACTTGTTCCACCATTTTGATTTACAGATTTTATGTGTTTATTACCAATTCCAGGTATTAGAAGAAGTCAAAGAAAGTGCTGAAGCCGCAACTAAAATAAAACTTGAAGTCCAGGGTGTGAAAGATAAAGCACAAAGAATTGTAGATGCAATCGATATAGAAAAACAGGAAGCGGAAAGAAAACTGGAGGCGGCTAAACCAGCACTAGAAGAAGCAGAAGAAGCTCTGAAAGTGAATAAAAGTCTTAAATTTTTATTAGTATTATTTGCATCACCTGTGAGAGGCCAGAGCCACCAACACAAAGTTGCCTCTTGATTTTGACTGCTGTCACCAGCCCCTCGCTGTTGGTGGCCATATCTCTCATGACTACTCAAGGACTCACATTTTACCTTAAACACATAGGGACTATTTTGTAGTATTTTTTTTTCCTTCCATCCCAATACTTGATCATTATTAATGTGCAGCTCTTTCCAAAAGCTACAGATGCCTTTAGGATATCTGTTATTCTGAAACAAAGAGAATACTTCTTGTGCTAACAGAATGTTTTAAATTCCAACTTAAGTAGTCATACCTGCCTTTTAAGACAAGTAAAAATCTATCTCTTCCTTCACCAAAAAACCCCATGCTTTTAGTTTTAAGAGAAACAGGAATCAAGGGGGATTTAGGGCAATCAGAATCAGGGTTCAGAAATCTGGAGGCAAAACTATGCTACATAATTTCATTATTCTGCTCTAAACAATTAAACAGTAAAAACTCTGAAATCAGAAATCAACAATGTAAGGCCTTCCATTTCAGCTACCAGAATTTATGTGACAGAAGTTTTTGAGTGGCAAAAGCAAAAAAAGGAGCATTGTTTGCTCTTACACTGACATTTAGATCATGAGATGAATGAAACTTCCAAAAATGGTCACAAAATTCACTTACAAAATGTGTGGACTTAGAAAATGGTTTCTGCAATGTATCCATAACTACTCCTTCTAGGCAGGTAGTGGTATGTGTGTATTTTAAGACACAAATAACTGTTAGTTTTGTAATTTGTAATTCTTTATTAATTTTGTAATGGTTGTTGAACTAAGCAGAGTGTCAGTGATGGTGATGCTACTAGAAAATGAAGTTAAAAATGGTATCTTGTGTCTACAATAACTTAAAACTGAACAAAAATAGCTAAATCCATCTCAGAATAAACAATGATACTTAACTGCTAAAAATCTGAAATACTGTTTTATCAAGGAAACTGCTTGTGGTTAAGTCCTATACAATTTTACAATAAAGTTTTCTTTAAACACTTAGACTGACAAATCAAGTTAATGCTGTTGTATGTCAATTTGATTTTTGAATGATGTCTTTAATATTGGGAAGATTCTTCTCTAATGTTCATAGAAATTACCAAAGTTTCATGAAACTATGAAATTTATTAATTAGGCCAAGTTTCTCACTTTTTTGGTATGTATGTAATACAAATGTATCTCAGGGAAAAGTATTACAAACAAACATTAAAATCAATATATTTAATGGGAAAATAGAGTAATGGTATTGATGCAGGTTTTTATTACATCTTTCTTCAAACAGACCATCAGACCAGAGGATATCGCTACTGTTAGAAAACTCGCAAAACCTCCTCACCTGATTATGAGGATCATGGACTGTTGTCTGCTACTATTTCAAAAGAAACTGGATCAAGTGACCCTGGATCCAGAAAAGCCTTGCTGTAAGCCATCATGGGGAGAGTCATTAAAAGTAAGCAGAGTTTTCAAACAGTGTTTCTTAAACATCAGCAATAGCAATTTGCTTATCAGAGAACTTACGATGCTGGTTGCCCAAAACACGACAGAGTTTTATTAAAAGGCACACATATTGTTTTGAGATAAACTGTACCTATATGCTGTGTCTAACTGGTAGAAATAGTGGGTGAATTGCTTAGAGACTTTTGCAGCAGAAGCTTTAGTTTCCTTGCCCTGTTCCTGGCACAAGGCCTGATGGTAAATAAAGAAATCATACGAGTCATGTCAACCATACATGAGATAAAGACATTCTGGGAAAGCTCTCTTTCTCTTTGGGAACTTGTAGGTTCACATTTAAATGGCCTTTTCTGAGCCTCTCAGGCTCCTTGTTTGTTTGAAAGATTAATTGAATGACTAAGAGTATCTTTACCCATTCTATGTTTCAATACTCCTGGCCCAAATTCCTTGGTCAGCCAGCCATCTTGTCCCTCTGGACTTTGATCTTCTCTCAGGATACACATTGATTTTCATGCCTTCTCCTGCCATTCTTTAAATTCTGTTCTCTACCTCTAGTAATGTATTAATACGCCAATATTAGTGCCTCAATATTTTTTTCATGCAAATGATGAAAAAATATGTGTATTAAATACAAAGAGTATCTAAAATACTTTTTATTTAGGCTTTTACAGTGAAAAAAAAAATCATCAAAACTTTTTATTTTCCACTGACATGATAAAATGAGATAAGCAGTTATTCAATGAATTGCCTTTAGAATGCTAAATATTTGTTAGAAAAAGTTAAACCCAATGATTTCGCTTTTCAGAATTTAGATCACATTTCACAAATGCACAGGCATTTTTTTAAGTTACATATGTATCGCTGAGTCTTTATTTTGGTTAATTTTTTTAATTAAATGATGCTTCTTAAATGCTTTTAAAATGGCAACACAGGAATATAGAAGATGGAAAGTACATCAGTAATTTTTGAACGTAGTTACTGGAGTATAATTGGTTAAAACTTCAAAATAATAGAAGGTGTGTGCGAGGAGTTACAACTGAATAGCACACTTATAACATTAACTATATTAATTAACTCTGTTTACAGAAGAATTTTAGGAAAACTTTTTAACAGTCACCTATGAACAAGACTTTGAATGTAAAATGTGTAAGTAACTCGTGTGTTGTTTTTTGTAGCTTATGAGTGGCCCATTCTTGAACAACCTAAGGAACTTTGCTAGGGATACAATCAATGATGAGACAGTAGAATTAGTCCAGCCTTACTTTGAAATGGAAGACTATACACTGCAACACGGTAAAAAGGTGTGTGGCAACGTGGCAGGACTCCTCTCTTGGACACAAGCCATGGTGGTGTTTTATGGTGTTAACAGAGAAGTCCTGCCTCTTAAGGTAATACATCATCTCTTGCTTTGTCTTTGCTTACCATTAGTTTAATAGGATCCTACATATATATATATATGTATGTATGTATGTATCTTTATTCAGACATAATTGCCTGAGACTTTAGTGGCTAAAGATGGTAGAAGCAGAAAAAACCCTATTTTCTTCTTGATTCTAGAGAGAACACAGAAGAAAAAAATTAGCTTAGATTCAATTTGTGTGATCTGGTTTCCTGTGTATAGGCAAAGGTGTTTTTAGTCTTTGTTTTTATTATGTTATAATTACTTTACAATCATTTTCAAAATGTTGTACCAGGATCTTCATTCCTTCTCTAAAGGGTCCTGCAAACAGAGGTTTGCAGCTATTTTAGGTTCTTTGCTTTCCCCTGGTAACTTAGAGGCAGTGGAGGACTGACATCTTACCTAAATATTGGCTTTCTAAAGAGCTTCAGAGCTCACATCAATAAAGTAGATACGTTGCAATAGTAGGAAGCAAAATAAGGAAAAAATTTTTAAGAGTAAATTTTTGCTTTAGTGTGGGTGTTCTTTTTCAGGTTTATGAAACTCAAAGGCAGTGATTTTTGGTTCTAAACCAAGTATTTAATCCTTAAATGTAG